>NC_081407.1:122264676-122357176 GCF_030272615.1 Cryptomeria japonica
GTGATTTTAGCGCGTGAAGATAATTGTTTTATCTTGGGAATGAGAAAGTGCATAGCATGAAGTGGAAACTGCGTGATGAATTATAGGATTCGATGAGCGATGATCAAGGAGCGGTTGAGGTTGTCTTGAACAATGTGCAGATGATTACTATGTAATCTAACAGTCATGTTTGAACCGATATGTTTGTAATACCTATGAGATCTTAGGTTTTGTGATGTGTTACTGACCTATTGTATTTGCTTATAAGGTCGATGAGTTGTTTTGTAATAGTGTTGACAATTTTGGTTATGTGTGGTAGTCTAATTGTTTTTGAACTAGAAGGAGTATCTGTAGAATGTTTTGAAGGCAGATGGGAGTTTAAAAGGATCCAATCAAGCAGAGCATTTCTATTACCAGATCAACAAGACCCTGTTGTTCTCTAACAATTACAACAGTTAAATCTCCTAACCAGGCAAGCTTTAACAAGATTTGTGCTATCTAAATCCTCTAACTAGGTGATCCATTAGCTTGGATTTGAAATCCTCTATCGAGGTTACTCCTAACAAGGTATTGCCTTTAACAGGGTATTATAGTCAATCCCTTAACCGGGTGGTCCTTAACCGGATATGTTCTTAACGAGACATTTTGTAAAGCTTCTAACAAGGCTTGGCTCCTAACAAGGTGAACTTGAAGAGTTTAGAATACTTGTGGTTATTCATCCCCACTGTGGTTTTTCCCATTTGGGTTTCTACGTCAAAAATCATTGTGTTGAGTGGTGAATGATTTTGTGTATGTTTTTTATATGGTTAATATGTTTAACTGGTAAAACTACTAAGACATGTTTAGATGACCAGAAGTGATCTGAAATGAGCTATTACTAATGGTAGTAAAGTGTTTTGATGTTTTGGATAAAAGGTATCTAAGTGTTAGATCTGATTACAATGTTATAGTGATATCTTAGTCAACCGATAAACTTGACAGTGCAGTAATAGTTTATGGTTTAGTGTCTTAACTGGTTAGTTCAATGATTGATTTATGAGTTGGGTTTAAGTTTGGTGAAAGTTTATTTTATTTTCCATCTACTGATTCACCCCCCCCCCCACCTCAGTAGTTGACCACATCATTATTGATTCATCATATCAGCAATTGGTATCAAAGCTTTTCAGATCCTCTTATGTTTAAGCCTAACATCTTGAGGTAAAGATCTACGAGAACATGATGAAGAAAGAAGGTCCGAAATTCAATAGGGAAAACTACAGAATCTGGAGTGATGGGATTAAGATCTATATCAAGAGCTTAGGAAGTCAATATTGGGAACATGTTGTTACTAAATATAACTTTCCTAGTGGGATTTTGTCAGATGATCAAAAGAAGGAGCAATAGGAGAATAATCAGGCATTGGAGGCCATTATCAGTTCCTTGTTCGATTCAGAGTATGTCGATGTCCATGGATTAGAGATTTCTTTTAAAGTGTGGAAGAAACTTGAAGATATTTAGAATGGTGATGAGTATGTGAAGATTGCCAAAGAAGAGAGTCTGAGAGGTAAATTTCATGACATGTGGATGGCTGAAGGTGTGAATATTCAACAGTATGGTAAGAGGATCAAGGAGATAGTCAGTGAGATCAAAAGTGGTGGTGGCACAGTGGAGGATACCACAATGGTTAGCAAGGTGTTGAGAACCCTTCTACCGGTATATGATATCTAAGTTGTAGCCATTTAGGAACTCAAGTCTATTGATAAATCAAAGGTAACTCTTGACTCCATCATTGGTAAATTAACTGCATTTGAATTGAATGGTTATGATTGAAGTATTCAAAAATCTGAATCTGCATTTAGAGCTTCAGTTTCTAACCCACTGGTAAGGAAAAGCAAAGAAGCTAGTTATAGTCATGAGTCCAGATCCAGCAGAGAAGTTGATGACAAAGACAGTCTGATTGAGCTTGAAGCATTATTGGCCAAGCAATTACCCAGAGGAACCGGTAAGTACAAAGGTAAATTATCATTGAAGTGTTTTGCATGTAACCAGATTGGACATATTGCAGCTAACTGTCCTAATGGAGACAATGAGAAAAAACGTGAGAAGTATAAGAAGTACAAAGGCAATGGTAAAAGAGATTGCCTCATTAAAGTTGATGGAGGAATCACAGATGAGGAGTCTGAGGAAGATGTAAATGAGGACATTGTATTTGTTGCTATTAAAGAAGAGACATCAAATCAAAAGGCATTAGTCTATTGGATTATAGACAATGGTTGTTCACACCACATGACTAGTGACCGAAGTAAGTTTCTTACTTTGAAGGAATTTGATGGAGGTGTTGTGAGATTTGGAAATGATTCACTCTGGATGGTAAGAGGAAAGGGAACCATCTCTTTGAATGGAAAGAGAAGTGTAGATGATGTCTATTGGGTTGAAGGACTGAAACACAATCTTTTGAGTGTTGCTCAACTCAATGACAAAGGTTATCCACTGGAATTCAAGAATTGGATGTGCAAAATCTATGGAAGCAAAGGTGAATTGATTGCAACTGGAAAGCAAACAAAAGGTAACTTGTTTCACCTGAATTCTAAAGTCAATAGCTGCTTAATTACAAAAGTAGATGATAGTTGGCTTTGGCATCGAAGATTTTGTCATGTAAATTTTGATAACATTGTAAAAGTCGGTAAGTCCAAATCGGTAAGAGGTTTTCCATAATTGAATAAACCAGGTAATGTTTTGTGTAAGGAATGCCAGTTAGGAAAGATGGCATCCTCAACCTTTAAGAGAAAATATTTCTCAGCAGAACATTTGCTAGATTTGGTTCATACAGACCTCTGTGGACCAATAAGGACTAGGAGTATTCAAAGTGATCGGTATTTTATGATCTTCACTAATGATTTCTCAAGAATGATGAGGGTCACATTCTTGAAGGGCAAAATAGAATCCTTTAGCAATTTTAAGGCATTCAGAGCCTTAGTTGAAAAAGAAAGTGGTAAGAAGATAAAGTGCTTAAGAACTGGTCAAGGTGGTGAGTTTACTTCAGAGGAATTCACTAGATACTATGAAGATAATGAAATTAAGATGTAACTTTCTGCACCTAGGACACCACAACATAATGGTATTACAGAGAGGAACAACGGGTCAGTTGTTGAAGCTTCTAGGACTATGCTAATATAAGGAGGTGTAGCTAAGACATTCTGGAGAGAAGCTGCCAGCACAACTGTCTACACTATGAACCAGATACTGGTTAAAAGAGGTAAGGATAAAACTCCTTATGAATACTGGTATGGTAGATCACCTAATGTTAGTTACTTTAAGATTTTTGGCAGTAAATGTTTTATCAAGAGAGGTGACTATGTTGGTAAGTTTGATGCTAAGACTGATGAAGGCATATTTCTTGGTTACTCCACCAAGAGCAAAGCCTACAAATGTTATAACAACCAAACAAATAAGATCATTGAAAGTGCTAATGTCCGAGTGGATGAGTTTCCTAGAGATTAGGAGAAATCTGTAAGGAAAAGGACAAAGATGAACCTTACATTATGATTTTGGAACCAAAATCGGTGAAGCTAGAAGCTGGTGAAATGAATACTGCAACACCAGTTCAACCGGAACACATAGATTCTACAAAGGATAAAGAAAGTGAAAAAGAAGAAGAACCAAAAGACCATGATCATTCTATTCCAAGGTATTTTAGACTCAATCATAATCTTGATCAAATTATTGGAGATAAAGATGTTGGTGTGTTAACCAGAAGAAGAATAAGAGAATTCTTGTATGATCTCCACTATTGAGCCTAGAATAGCAAAGGAAGCTTTTGGAGATGATCATTGGATCAAGGCGATGGAAGAGGAACTTGACTAGATTGAGAAGAACAATAATTGGACACTTGTACCCAGACCGGTGAACAAAAATGTAATAGGTACTAAATGGGTGTTCAGAAATAAATTGAATGAAGATGGAGTAGTAGTCAGAAATAAAGTCGGACTGGTATGCAAAGGTTATGCACAAGAAGAAGGTTAAGACTATGGCAAGACATTTCCACCAGTTGCAAGATTGGAAGGTGTTAGGACTCTACTTGCATTTGCAGCATATAGATGATTCAACGTATATCAGATGGATGTGAAGTCGAATATTGGAAGAGGGAGTTTATATTGAACAACTAGATGGTTATGCTTTGACTGAAGCAAAGGATATGGTGTGTAAACTACACAAGACATTATATGGACTAAAGAAAGCACCAAGAGAATGGTATGAAAGACTATATTCACACTTGGTGAAGATAGGTTTTCAGAGAACCAGTGAAGACAACAATATATATCTCAAGGCTGAAGGAGATAAGATACTGGTTACTGAGCTATTTATGGATGATGTCATTTTTGGAGGCAATGGTGACATGTGTGATGACTTTGCTAATGAGATGAAAAGTGAATTTGAGATGTCTCTAGTAAGAGAGATAAAATTCTTTATAGGTTTGCAAATTCAACAGATGAAGAATGGTATCTTTATCACACAGTCCAAATATGTGAAAGAGGTATTGAAGACTTTTGGAATGGAAGACTGTAAACTAGTCGGGACACCAATGGTTATAGGTTGTAAACTATTTAAGGAGGATGGTTCTGCATCAATTGATGAAAAGGAGTACAAGTCTATGATAGGGAAACTACATTATGTTATTCAGAGCAGACCGGATATTGCTCATGCAGTTGGTTTAGTTGCCAGATTTTAGAAGAGCCTGAAGGAGACGCACATGGTAGCAACTAAAAGGATATTTAGATATTTGAAAGGTACAATTGATTATGGATTATGGTATCCATATGTAGGACACTTTGATTTGAAAGTCTATACAAATGCAGAACGGGTAGGAAATGTTGATGATAGGAAGAGTACAACCAGAGGTGTATTCTTTCTTGGAGGAAGGATAGTATCTTGGAGAAACAAGAAGTAGAGTTGCATATCACAATCAACCACTGAAGCTGAATATGTTGCAGCATACATGAATTGCACTCAAACAATCTAGATGAAACACATTCTAGAAGGTTTCAAGTTGAAGGTTACATAACCGGTAAAGATTTTTTTGTGATAACACCAATGCAATAAATATTTCAAAGAACTCGGTGTTGCATGCTAGAACCAAGAATATTAAGTTAAAGTATCATTTCTTGAGAGAGAAAGTGCAGAGTAAAGATGTGTCATTGGAGCATGTTTCATCTAAACAATAGCTTGCAAATATCTTTACTAAACCTCTATCTAAGGTGACATTTGAGTATCTTAGAGGCCAGCTAGGGTTTGTACCCCTATATGAGGTCAATTAAGCCAATGTGGAAGACATCAGTCCCAGAGCTTATTGCAGATCTTATAGCAGGATTGGTGTTGAGTGGAGATACTCCATAGGGGGTGAAGCTAGTTGCAAAACAATGAAGTATGACACTGTATGTTTTACTTTCACTTTGGCATTATTGCCAAAGGGGGAGAAGAATTGTATGATTGAAGAGGAGATGAATTGTAGCCAGTTAACAATTGAAGACATGGAGATATAGTTGAAGGAGAGTACATGGAAAAATATAAACCATGATTCCTATACCTGTGTATGTGCATTACTCTCAATCATCACAATCAGGAGGTATTGATATTTGTATTGCCATCAATGCCAAAGGGGGATATTGTTGGCATTGCATGAAGATTACATTAATGAAGTATAGTGTTGTCATTGATGTCAATTGTAACTGGTAATGGAGTTGTATTACAACCGGTAGTGATGCAGTAATGCAACCGGTACTTGAGCAGTGAAGGAAATTGGTATTATTATTTGGAGCAAAGTGATCAACCAGTAACCCTAATTTGTTGATATGTCAAACCCTAACTGATGGAGCTTGGAGAATCGGTTATGTTGATCTATGATTGAAAGTTGATCAGAGATGATTATGCCACGTATGCATATTGCACGTGATGAGTTTCAAAGTGATTTTAGCGCGTGAAGATAATTGTTTTATCTTGGGAATGAGCAAGTGCATAGCATAAAGTGGAAACTGCGTGATGAATTATAGGATTTGATGAGCGATGATCAGGGAGGGTTTGAGGTTGTCTTGAACAATGTGCAGATGATTACTATTTAATATAATGGTCATGTTTGAACTGATATGTTTGTAATCTCTATGAGATCTTAGGTTTTGTGTTGTGTTACCGACCTATTGTATTTTCTTATAAGGTCGATGAGTTGTTTTGTAATAGTGTTGGCAATTTTAGTTATGTGTGGTAGTCTGACTATTGTCAAACCAGAAGACGTATCTGCAGAATGTTTTGAAGGTAGGTGGGGGCTTAAAATGATCTGATCAAGCAGAGCAGTGCTATTACCAGATCAACAAGACCTTGTTGTTCTCTAACAATTACAACAGTTAAATCCCCTTACCGGGTACGCTTTAGCAGGTTTGGTGCTATCTAAATCCTCTAACCAGGTGATCCATTAGCTTGGATTTGAAATCCTCTATCGAGGTTACTCCTAATAGGGTATTGCCTTTAACAGGGTATTATAGTCAATCCCTTAACCGGGTGGTCCTTAACCAGATCTGTTCTTAACATGATATTTTTGTAAAGCTTCTAACAAAGCTTGGCTCCTAACATGGCGAACTTCAGAAGAGTTAAGAATAATTGTGGGTATTCATCCCCACCATGGTTTTTCCCATTTGGGTTTCCACATCAAAAATCATTGTGTCAAGTGGTGAATGATTTTTTGTATGTTTTTGATATGGTTAATATGTTTAATTGGTAAAACCACTAAGACAGTTTAGATGACTGGAAGTGATCTGAAATGAGATATTACTAATGGTAGTAAAGTGTTTTGATGTTTTGGATAAAAGGTATCTAAGTTTCAGATTTGATTACACTGCTATAGTGATATCTTAGTCAATATGTAAACTTGACAGTACAGTAATAGTTTATGGTTCAGTGTCTAAACCGGTTAGTTCAGTGATTGATTTATGAGTTGGGTTTAAGTTTGGTGAAATTTTATTGTGTTTTTCATCTACTAATTCAACCCCCCCTCTCAGTAGTTAACTAGATCATTATTGATTCATCATTTCATCCCCTCTTGCACAAAAGTGTTATTTTTAGATAAATTAAGTCTCCTAGTATATTTTAGCTAGAACAGACTAAATAGGAAGATGTAATTCAATTTACTTCTATGCTTGAAAGAGTTGAATCAAGACCACTTGATAGGAATGAAGTTGAGGAGAGCTCATCTAGCTCTAAATCTTCATAAGTGGAGGAAGAACCTCCAGCTTAGATTGTTTAAAGGTCTACAAGACATAAAAAACCACCTGAAAAGTATTCACCTAATGATTGGAGATGTATTTTTTCTTTGAATACAAATGTGGATGAACCTAAATCTATAGAAGAGGGATTAGGTATGAATAATGCAAAATCCTGGAAGATTGCTATGGAAGAAGAAATGACAACTTTGAAAAAGAATGATACATAGGATCTTGTACTATTGCCTAAAGGATGAAAACATGTTGGTTGTAAATGGGTGTTCAAGAATAAGATTGGTTTATATGGAGTCATTGAGAAGTATAAAGAAAGGTTGGTTGCAAAAGGCTACTCTTAGGTTAAGGGTGTTGATTACAGTGATATATTTTCTCTTGTTGCAAAAATGACATCCATTAGATTTTTCATTTCTATTGCTATTGCTTATGATTTAGAGGTTTAGCAAATGGATGTGAAAACTACTTTCCTTCATGGTGATTTGGAGGAGGATATTTATATGACATAGCCAAAGCACTATGTGGTGAAAGGTAAAATTAATTTAGTCTATAAATTGAAGAAATTTGTGTATGGCCTCAAATAGAGTCCTAGGATGTGATACCAAAAATTTGATACATATGTATTGAGTTTGGGATTTGAAAGTTCTAAATTAGATCACTGTGTTTATTATAAATCTAATGGTGATCATTTCTTATACATTGAATTATATGTTGATGATATATTATTTATTGGTGAAGGGAAAAGTGTGATTTCAGAACTAAAGTCTTAGCTTGCTACTAAGTTTGAAATGAAAGATCTTGGTATAGAGAAATACATTCTTGGGATTGAAATTAGAAGAGATGGAGTGAATAGAAAGCTATGGCTAGGCTAGAGTAAGTATGTGAATTTAGTTTTGCAGAGGTTCAACATGCAGGATTGTAGACCATTATGTGTTCCATTTATAGTTGGAATGAAATTATCTGTTTCAGATTGTCCTACCTCCCCATCTGAGATGGAAGACATGATAAGAGTGCCTCACTAGATTTCACTTCAAATTTTGATGTATGTGATGGTTTGTACTAGACCAAACATTGCCCAAGCAATGTGAGTTCTTTCTAGATATATGTCTAATCCTAGTAGAGTTCATTGGAATGCAATCAAAA
The DNA here is from genome assembly GCF_030272615.1 of Cryptomeria japonica. NCBI lineage: Eukaryota > Viridiplantae > Streptophyta > Pinopsida > Cupressales > Cupressaceae > Cryptomeria > Cryptomeria japonica. The sequence goes on from NC_081407.1 coordinate 122,273,037, forward strand.
GGGTACCTTAGAGTATTATTTATGTTATCATGGTAATTTGGTGGGAGACATCATTTCCCTTGATATTCATGGTTGTGTGGATTCAGACTAGGTAGGTGATATTGATAGCAGAAGATCCACTAGTGCTTTTGTGTTTACTTTATTTGGTGGTGCAATTAGTTGGATGAATAAGTGACAGACTATGGTTGCTTTGTCCACTATGGAATCAAAGTAATTGGTAGCTACTTATTCTTGTAAAGAAGCCATTTGGATTAAAATACCATGTTCAGATATTGGAATGAAATAAGGTGCAGTGATAGTTTATTGTGACCGTAAGAGTGTGATCTGCCTAGCTAAAAACCCAACATTTCATGCCCAGACCAAACACATTGATGTTCAACATCATTTTGTTAGAGATATGGTAGAAGATGAAGGTGAAATTGGTTAAGGTGGAGAATTTGATAAATATCGCAGATTCTTTAACTAAGGTTGTGAGCACAGAGAAGTTCAGATGGTGTTTGGAGTCTATGGGCCTCATGACCCCTAACAATTAATTTATTGTGTAGATATTCCCTTTTCTTTTGCAAGGTGTTCTATAAGTGGGAAAATGCTGGGAAAATGGTGTCTCAACCTTGCATTTACATGAGGTTAATATTTATAGTAAGTTTTTGTTTGATCACAAAATGGTGCAAAATTTTCTCCAAAGCTTTGGATTGGCTAGATATGCATGTCGATAAATTTTAATCGCAATATCACAACTAGTTTTGAAGATATTAAAGTTTTCATTTTTGGAAGGTGCGATGAAAGGCTTAAATTTAATTTTGAGAAATTTAGACCCTCTAAAACATCTTGAAAAGTGGGTGTTACCGATGTAGCAGGTTACAAGGTGATAGAGCACTTCATGAGCTTTCTGACGCTTCAAATGGTTCATCAATTTTGGACACCTAGTTGACAAGTTATGGCCTCAGGAAGTTTGAACTCCTGAAATAAGAAATGTAAAATTGCATCAGACACATAAATGAGCTTATATAAAAGGGAGGTACATGTGTTGATTTTTTTTTTGACACATAATAGGGCATCTAGATTGGAGATAAGGTCAGCTACACTATTATTGGGTGGTTTTAGCCCATGGTTTTGTAATACCATTTGACAATTTCATGTAATGCATCTCTTATATATGAGTTGCATGAGATAGAGGTTGTGTGTAAGAGTTTGATAGCTATTGAGTTACCTTTTAATCTGTTATTGATTTCTGAATAATATATTGGACAAATTTTGGAGTGTGGGTTTTTTCTCTCGAAAGGGTTTTCCCCACGTAATTACTGTGTTGTGGTATGAATGTTAGTCATGTTTATTTCTGTTAAGTTTTTGTAGTTGTTGTAACTGTTGTAAAGATCTATAAAAGTTTCTGCATTACCCTCATGTTAGGGTTAGTGTAGGAAGTTGTTCTGCTACTTAACTTCCTTACAAAAATGGGCCCATCAAAGCCAAAAACCACTTTCAATCTGGAGGAAAAAAAAGAAACCAGGGAAAGAAAATACCCATAATCTATGTGGGAATTAAGAATTACTAGGGGGAGTGACATGAGAACCAATCATAACATAGCACCTTCCAACACTTCGATAAAAAAGTAATAAATGAGAAAGCTCAAAAAATCATCCACCATGAAGAATGTCATAGTTGATAAGGTTAGAAAGGTTTTATGGAATAGGACCCTCCTTTTTCCAATTAAAAACTTCTCTCCTACCAACCACCAAGTTAGAAAAAGCATTAGCCATACCATTACCCTTCCTAAAGGTATGAGTTATACATGCTTCATCAAAGGTCCTAAGTAAATTTATAGCCATTAATAAAATTTTCAATCAATTAACTAGGTATATGAACTCTATTCAAACAATTAACAATTTTTAAAGAGTCACCTTCAACCCAAACTTTTCTAAAACACAAATAGTAAGAAAGTTTGATCCCATGATAAGCCACAACAACCTTAGCTAAGTGATTTGTTTGAGTTCTCAAGGGAACTGTCACCACTAAGAGAAGCTTACCACAATCATCTCTTAATATTCTCCCACAACCTGCCTTCAAATGTTATCCTCCTTTCGCAATGAATTTTTTTGTTGATAAACCGACCACAAGAAATCGTACAATTTTTTTGCAACCCCAAAAACCATAGTCATGGCATTCTCCAATGCACTGTTGATACATGTCCATTGCAAATGTGATTTAACCACCTAGAACATGTGTAAGAACATTCCTCTAACCTAAACCATGATTTTTCATTAATGAGTAGTTCATTTGAGTTTAAAAAAACAAAGGATTCAATGCTTGAGAAATACACGAAAAATTATGCCTGGGTCTCTTGACAAAGAAATGGTCTGCAAAACATAAATTTGGTATGGGCATCATGATTTTCTTTAAATCAAGGACAAAAAAATAAAAAATCATTGAGTACCTTTTAATCATAGGTAGTTGCAGTAGTCATAACACATTAATGGTGTTACAAGAGAGTAGGTGGATGAAACGACATGTATCAACATCGTTTGTGTCTCCCTTCTTGCCTTTTTATTTTCAAACTTAACAATTTGATCTTAAAGGTAAATCAAGAGCTCGTTGGTGATTTCTTAGTTCCTTGAGAAACCAAACTATCGATGCCTTTCATTGTTCATATGTTAGCTTCATAGTTTCCATCACCTATTTTCTTGTAAGGACCACCATGATATAAAAGTAACATAATTCACAAATTAAATATCAACAAGCATACATTAATGTCATGTGTACAATATATAAGATTAGAGATACAAATTACATATTTCAACATGAAGTTAGAGTAAGCAAACAATAACAAGACTAAACATAGGGAAGCATATACCTGTACAATAGACCACAAGATCAACTACAATGAATGCATAATGCACCAACTATGAAGACCACCCTAATAGGAACTCCCGAAATTTGTCTCCCTTGAACACATCATGGGTGAGAACATTGCTAGAGTGTGTTTCCACCCTACTGCGAATTAATTACACTTCCCTAGCACTAGTACAAAAACAACAATATATGACTAAAAAAACTACTAAAAATTGCATATAAATGACTAAATTTGATCACATGACCATTAGTAGTTTATTGCCAATCATTAATCACAAGACCAAATTTATGACTAAACTATTTTAGTTATTTATTGGTTGTTTTGATTGATCAATTTGGTCATAGATTTGGTCATCGATTTGGTCATTGATTTGTTCATTGATTTAGTCACTCATTTAGTCATTAATTTAGTCATTGATTATTGTTATCTGATCATTTATTTAGTCATGATAGTCACTAATTTAGTCATATATTTAGTCACTAATTAAGTCATATATTTAATCATTAATTTAGTCATTGATTGTTGTTATTTGGTCATTTATTTAGCCATGATAGTCACTAATTTAGTCATATATTTAGTCACTAATTAAGTCATATATTTAATCATTAATTTAATCATTGATTGTTGTTATCCAGTCATTTATTTAGTCATATTAGTGATTTATTTAGTCATTAATTTAGTCATATATTGATTCATTAATTTAATCATTTTTTTTTCAATAAAGATGACAAAGCCATTAAACTTCTATAAATATTAAGTTATTTACAATCAGATTCAAAAGGGCATACCGACAGGAAAGAATCCAGAAGAAAACCTCTGATTGTAGCTCATAAAAAGAAAAGCCTAACGCTACCCAAAATGATAAAAAACCTATTACATATGAGAGGCCCCACAAGTCAAGATACAAAAATTCCCACAATACATATAGAAGTCGAATACATGAAGATCATTACCAACCCTGATACAAGTAACAATTGAGAACAAAAAGCATTAACCATGTAGATGCAGCCCAAAACAGAGACCAAATCAACCCAATAGTCAAGAAGCCAAAAACCAGGAGCTTGAGCTCACAAGAGGAGGATCCCCAACATCCACAGAGGGGGAGATAATCTAAAATGGGATAGAAAATTGAGGAGCATCCAACTGAGAAGCACGCAGAACCAAAAGAGAATGAATACTCATGAAAGCATCCAGAGCAGGGTTCAAGAGAAACTATGAAACTAAATCAATGAGCCTCTCAAATCACAACAGACTATCATCAAACTCATCACAAATAAGGCCACACTTGATCACAGAAAGAATCTCTCTACACCAACCATTAGCCAATAACTCAACAAGAGACATGAAGCCACCATAAGGAAAATCACCAAAACCAAAAGAGTAATCAGACAAAGCAATATCTAAAGAAACATAATTATAGAGGGAGGGCACCAAAAACGTATCACCCAAGGCCTGCACTAGAGGCGCATCTAGAAGCAAATCCATATAAATAGTAAGGAAGCGAGACACCGTCTCACAAATGGAACAATTCGGATTTTCCACCAACCAATTAATACCAACCACCTTCATGATCGAATAAGAAACCTCAGAAGAGTAGAGATAAAAAATTTACCAAGCCTTTCATCATTAAAAGAATGGCCATCTTGGAAGTCACCAGATCTCAGTGGAACTAGAATTTTGTAGTGCACAGAGATAACAGAACGAGACATAGATGCAAATAACAACATAAACAATAGCTTAAACACAAACCAATGAAGAATATGAGGCTAAGAAACATCATATAAATAATATGAAGATGCCATAATTACTCAATCACCCAAAGCCAAGCAGAATTTGCAAAAAAATCTTGCAAAAACAATCACCTGTAGAAGGAAATAATATCAAAATGCTACGATACCATAAAAGTACTACCCATTTGCTAAGATTAGTAGCAATAAATGTTTCGCCCATACAAGGAGCCAAATATGTGCCAAAGAAGAGCTACAAATTACAATAAGTAATAAAACATAATACTTCATGATGATAGAAATCATAAAGGACCGTCCTGTCACATCAAAACAAAAATAGTGTAATAAATGGAAGGGTTGAGCAAAGCAATCTGGCATACCCCACCAATCTCCTTGCATGTGTATGTACAACTAGCAATGGCGAAACATGTCTAAATCACCATACAACCATGTAAGCAATGAGAAGTGCCAACTCAACATAGATAAGAGACAGTCATCACCCCTACACATAAGACATACATGATACACACCTCATGGTGAAAGCTCAATGCATGGGATGTATACCATAAATGTCTCATATTAGGGAAGTGCATTGTCTACCATGAAATCCAAGAGTGCATCACATTGACATGAGCAATAAAATAACATATTCAGAATATGAGCCGATAGAAAAGAGCCAGAAGAAAACCATCAGCAATAAATATCAGTAAAGACAACCCCATAACCAAAACTAAGCACCCATATGCTTACCCTTGGTCATGAAATTAATCAAATAACATTGGAGCATATTCCTTCATGAACATTGGAAGGAATATCTGAAGCCGAAACCTCCAAATGATTTGCTTAAACATTAATGGTCATATTAGCTAAGAAATATGCAATTTTATTAATCTCTCTATAGCAATGAGATATTGTGAAAGATGTAAAAAGGAAGAGTTGATATAATATTTTATCCAGCAAATACTGTAAATGCCAAGCATTACATCTTCCATTAGTAACTGATAGAAATGTTAGCAATATAGAATCACCCTCAATTATAATCTCTTTAATACCCAAGGAGATAGCTATATCTAGACCAAGTGACAAAGCTTGAAATTCAGCATGATTATTAATTTTAATTCCAACATCATGACAACCTACCTTTACAATCTTAGCCTCATGATAAAATGACAAAACTAGTACCAACCCTACCAGGGTTACCCCTAGCATCACCATCATAATTGAGATTGAACTTAGAAAGGGGAGGAGGACACCACTTAAGATTTTTTCTTTTAAAGGCTCAGATGTTATGATTAAGCACATAGCCATGAAGGGGGGGAGACTTAAGAGCATGCCAAGAATGAGAAATCTTAATGTCCCAATGAGAGAGAATTTAAATGTTCAATATTCTTATAAACATATGATAGAACAACGTCAGAGAAAGAATTAAAAGATTGATTGAACATCATGACAAACAAGGTAATCTACAATAAAAAATATATAATGCAAATATGTATATATAAATCAAGTTATAAGATGTCAAATCTATCTAAGGGTATATATGTATTATCATAAAAAATGTCAAAATTGTCTAAGAGTTTCCAACTCTTTCAAAATATTCAAAATACTACATAAAACAATAAGAAACATGATAAACATATTCAACTATATCATTTTCCGCAAATATTTTAATGGCCACCTTGTGAAGGTTCCCTCTTTCTCTTTCAGATGAACACCTCCATGTATTTTGTCTATATAAGGAAGATGTATGTTACTTGTGACCATTAAAATGTTCACATTTGCGTCGCTTGTTCCTTTTAAGTTTACTCCATGTAGAATAGATAGGAAGTGAATCCTCCCAATGCCAACAACAACACTATCAAATAGATCCAACAACCTAACTTTATCACCTTCATTGAATGCATTAGTACATTTCTACAAAAAAAAATAACACGTTATATTAATACATTTGTAATGATTACCCTTATTTGCATAATAAAACAATCATTAGTTTAATAGTACGTGTGTTAAAATAACTACAAAAAGAAAATTTCAAAAAAATTACAATAACTCTATAGCTGAAAAAAAGACATCTAGCTGACCAAAGTTATGAATTCACTGTAATAGTCATACGATTATAAGAAATAGTGCAATGTTAGTAATGAGTCTCATAAATTGCAAATAAGAGACATCACTTGGGACAACCATGATCTTAAGCTTCAACATCCACAATCAAGAGCAACAATAAAGAATCCTAGTCACAGTGAAGGAAGCTTCTACACAAGATCATAGCCCTAGTTCAAAGCTATGACAACTAGAAGCACACAAAGCAGCAGACATCAGCTTATGATAGCTCAAAAGAGTGAAAGAGAACAGTCTTGTAGTGTCATAAAATTGTGACCCTGGCAATTTTTTACTGCATTAGGGTCTCACGCACACGAGTTTGAATCCTCTACCCTGATCGGAGATTGGAGATTGCTCAACCCTCAGAAATAGCTTCTTTCTTGGCCTCTGCATCACCCTGTCTGCACTCTACCCTGGAGAAAGGGGTAGGATAGGGATGTGGCACCACTATCCACCCTAGGAAAGGGCCATGGTGCCCTTGTCCTCCCAGGATAGGGGCATGGTGCTCCTATCCCTACCATATTTTGGGGCAGGACCCTTCCTAGGGTTGCATTGTTCATTGTGCATCGGGCGGGAAACTCCCTTGATGTCGGCCCATGACAAAAATAAAATCCACTAACATGTATTTAAGGGGAATTTTTCCTCTCATTTGCATAAGGTTGGATAAGTGGAAGTGGAATAAGCAATCGAGCATTCAAGCATTCTTTTCTAGCATTGAGAATTCTCAAGTCTCCCTTCAAGGCTAGGTGTTGCATTCAAGTCAAGGATTCAACCATTGAAGAGGATATTGATTCCAACATACAATTCCACATAAGAATTTCTATCAACATTGCTACTACAACCTCCCTTAAGGTGATTTATAATTCATTCTTTCATTTACAGCTACTTGCAAGTACTTTCTTTCATTACTTGGTTAATTACAAAATTGGGGTTTGACCTAAAGGCAAACCCCCAATCCCAACCCATTTTCCTCTCTTTTCTGTGTGTAGGTTGCATGTGTGCAGCTATACTTTTGGATTCGGGCTCCATTTGTAGAGGCGGAAAAACTCTTTTCATTTCGCGTATTTTTTATAGGACTGTGTACGTTCCCGCCATGGTCCAGGTAACTTTTTCTCAAATTCATAGGGCAACTTCGTCTCGACATATTACTACCAGATCCAAGTGCACAACTTCATCCCATATTCCGATCTCAAGTTATAATCAGCTCTTTGTCACTTTTACACTACGTAATTCAATCAATTCCTTTCCATTTCAAACAAGGAAGAGGGGATCAACTTAACATTCCCAATTCATTTAGAATTCAATCTACCATCTTCATGTGGAGAGATTGAATTTAGTGAATTATCCTCTCCTCTTCCTAATGTAGCATGGTGAAAAGTGTTTGAAGGGTAATCAATAGTGAAACTCTCATCTCTCTTTGAGGGAAAGGGTAGTTTTTCTTTTGATCTATCATTCACCATTTTCCCATCATTACAAGTCTCAATGTTGCAAAGATGATATCATAGAAGACCCTCATGATGGCGTGAAGGACTAGAATAGCAATATTTTACATCAGAAGTGCATCCCTTTCACAGTTAACAATAACATCTTTTAGAGTTTAGTAGCACAATACAATAAATACATCAAGGTCATGGTAACTCACAGTCTAAGCAAATAATCTCAATTATGAATGGGGAGAATGGAACTCAAAAACATTGACAATTATCTTAAGTGCATAAAGAGAGGTTAAGACAGTAAAAGAGGAGTGCAATGGAATTCATCTCTTCAATAAGGAGAGCTATGCAGAAGTCTACATTCATGAAAGTCCTCACAATAATGAAGGTTGCAGCTAAGCCTTAGAGCAGTGATAAGTGTAGTCTAGATATATGTAGTAAGAACGGTGAGAATCAATTTACTGACCAAATCACCTAAAAGGAAAGAGTATGCACAATATATGTGCAAATCTTTATACAAAGGGCAGAGTTCAAACACAAAGATGCAGTTCACAACTCCAACAGGGCAGCCATGAGCTTGAGAGAAGGCAAAAACAATGAAAAAAACAAACTTATCACAAATGGCCTTGAAGATACAGGTAAGGACAATCAAGTCAAAATTCAAAAGTCATTTACAAATCACACAACATCAACAATATTTGAGAAACCTATTTATCAAAAGGTGTCTTCATGACAGTGAGATTTAATAGGGGTATCGACGATAAGTTACAACTTTCTTTGACATAACATGAAGTCATTAAAATAGAGATTCAAGAACCCCTCATATGCCATGAAGAAAACCCTATGGATCATCAACTATACAAATAATAGACAACGGAAAGGGATGATGTTAGAAATCTTTGTTAGAATAGAGAATATTCAGTTGGAGAGCTACCAAAGCATAGTGAGCATGAAAGCATAGTCATTCATGGCTATAAAACTTCATGAAGGCTGCAATATATAGTCCAATAAGAAGTACACTTAAAACATAGACTCATGATAGAGATACATTAAAAAAAAAGCAAAGAACCTAGGGAAGCCAACCAAGGGCATAGGGCTTGGAGCAAATAACTTTTGACTATATAGAAATCATTAGGCATAGTGAGCATATAAAGGCATATTAATGAGCCCTCATCAAAGGGCTTAGTTGCAGCCAAAGGTGACAGTGACCTAACCATCATAGGGTCACAATCATGGGAATAGAGAAGTCCACATTTAAAGTGGTCATAAATAGTGCAAACACCCATGAACAACAGTTAGGGTAGAGAATATAGTCATAGGGAAGAAGGGCCTAACACAGATTTGGTACCAAAAGACATACAAAGGATCTAGGAGAGATCATCACAAAGTAGTCTTTAGGGGTCAAATTATTTCAAGATGAAAGATAGATGTAGTGATAAGTTTTAATGATGAGAGTGTCATGAAAATTAAGGACTCAAAGATCTAAATCATAAATGATATATCATGAGCATGGTCATGTTGAACAAAGATAAAGGAGGCTTCAAAATAGTAACAACAAAAGATTTCAAGACCTCTACCCTCATCCTCTATCTTAATACATAGGTGGCAAGGATTGATGGCAATAAGATGAGCATTAGATTGAAAAATCAATCAATAAATGAGAATTGATTCAAAGAAACCTTTCACCAAATCATCCCTACCAAGAAAACAGTCTTGAGAAGTAAACGGTGTTGTCAAAATATAAGTGCTCACAATTCTTAACTCAAAATACAGTCCAAACTTTGAAAACACAGTAGCCATCACAATAATGAAGATGTATAGTCACTACTATTAGAGACATAATGATAGAGGTGCAGCTTTGTGGAAAGTATTAAAGGACCTCATGAAGATAAAATGAGACAAAAGAGGCATTTAGAGGTATAGAAAGACAAACACATTTCATAGCCAACAATAGGAGTTAGTGTCCTAGTAAACTATCATTGAGGCTGATGAGCAAGGGCTTAGTTTCTAAAAGATTTTATTGCATATCTTGAAGATTATTACAACTACAAGAGTATAAAGACAAAAGAATGGTCATTACAAGCTAGATATTCAATGGAAGATGGGTTCCATTCATCAAGGAAATCAATCATGAAACTTAATATCATGAAGAATTTCTTATAGACTTGTTACTGAATTTCTTATAGAATTTATTATATCCTTGTGGAGTGTGATAAGAAATTTGTGTACTTTTAAACATGTTTGTAAAGAATGCAAAGATTTTATTTTTTAATCAATGTGATGGAGCCTAAAAAACCATGTGTTTAAATTATGTGAATGAGCCTAGCCATGAAGTCCTAATACCTTAAATCAACTCTTTAAAGCCTTGCATATTTGTATTGTTGAATAAACTTTATTATTAAAATCCCATAAAGGTCCATTGCGTCTAGTTGCAATCTTTGAGTTTTTGTCATACAAGTGAGAGTGATATCAACAAGAAAATACTACTAGATAATATAGCTGTATATTCTAATTGGTGATTCGAGCAAAAGAATATCCCATTAGATCCTACTGAAGTGAGAAACACCAATAAATTAATCAAAAAAGGAACTTTGATCAAAGAAAGGTTTCAGTGAAACGTAAAGACTATATCATCAATAGAACAAGTTTCATTGAAGAAGGAACACCGAGACTGGGACCCACATAGTAACATTGATAAAAACATATACTTTAGATAAAATCTTATTTTCTATTATTGCCACAATGTGTATTATCGAAAATCAATCCTTTCAATGAGACAAGTAAGATCGATGAAACCATAAAAGAGATCATTGCAAGATTCAGGATCATTGAAATAAGGGTTAGCTACTATAGAACACTTCGATGGGTCTTATACTATAGATGATCAAAAAATTCATATGATCGAGGGATTGAAAGTTATTGAAGGGTGAAATTCGATGAAAGTCACAACACCGATAAAGCAGAGGAGGAGTATCATCATGGAGTAAATGTTATTGAGGTCGATAAAAGCAACGCGGCGAAGAAACAAAAAAATGCTCTCATCAAAGCACCACATCTTATCGAAGATGAGAAGTTCGGTGATACGATAGGGATCGATAAAAGGGAAATAACAATTATCCAAGGAGGAGGTATTATCGAAGTGATTGCGAAGAAACAAAGCTACTAGAAGAAAGGGATTTGCTCATTATCGAAGGCTATGGTTTCATTGATATAAATCATTGATGAAATTAAGGGTTTCTGTGAAACGTAAAGACTGTATCATCGACTGGAAACAAGTTTCATCGAAGAAGGAACACCAAAACTCGAACCCACATAGTAACATCGATGAAACATATCCTTTTGATAAAATCTTATTTGCTATTATCACCATAGTGTGTATTATCGAAAAGCAAGCCTTTCAATGAGACAAGTAAGATCGATGAAGCCATAAAAGTGACCATCGCAAGATTTAGGATCATTGAAATGAGAGTTAGCTACTATAGAACACTTCAATGGGTCTTATACTATCGATGATCCAAAAATTCATATGATTGAGGGATTGAAATTTATCGAAGGGTGAACTTCGATGAAAGTTACAACACCGATAAAGAAGAGGAGTATCATCGCAAAGTAAATGTTTTTGAGGTTGATAAAAGAAACGCAGTGAAGAAACAAAAAAATGCTCTCATCGAAGCACCACATCTTATCAAAGACAAGAAGTTCAATGATATGATAGGGATCGATAAAAGGAAAATAATGATTATCAAAGGAGGAGGTATCATAAAAGTGATTGCAAAGAAAAAAAGCTACTCGAACAAAGGGATTTTCTCATTATCGAAGGTTATGGTTTCATCGATATAACTCATTGATGAAAGTAAGGGTTTTGATGATCCGAAAAATGGTTTGGTAGAAGGAAATTGTCTTATCGATTGTTGGGAATACACATCGATGACGCATTGCTTTTCAATAATAGAAAAAGGGGGATTATCTGTGTTAAACTCATCGATCACTCCTGATGTGACCGGTAATGATGGTAATACCTTGATCAAAGAAAAAATTGAATACATGCACGAGTGAGATTTAACAAAATTAAATTCAAAAGGTGTTTCTAAGTAAATACAAGGAATGTTGTATTTAGATTAAAATATAAAAGAAAGGATAGAGTCATTGTAGAAGAGAAAAAGATTACAATTGATTCAGAGGTGAATTGCGACTTGGAGATATAGTGAAAGGAACACACAGCTGGAAACAAGTAAGTTGCTATATTGATTTTTCTCTGTGAATTCATGGAGTCCTCTTCATCTAAACTAGCTAAGAGTAGGAAGCCCAAGAATCCCCCACCTACTAATGCTAGTGAGGTAGCTAAAAGAAAAATACATAAAAACGAAGGGAGAGCATTGAAACAAGACTTATTGGACCAATTCCCTACATCTAGCATGAAATATCATAGAGTGAAGTCTGAAGAGGATGACTTAGAGGATAATTAGGAATTTCTAGGAGATATTTGGACCAAGATCAGAGGGTATGATTTATTCATGTTTCACTGGAAGAGGAGAATGAGCCCTGAGCCTATCACTAATCCATGGAGGTTGAATATAGGGAGATTAGTAGTTCCAAATGTATTTATTAGTCCTGAAATAATAAAAGCTCTCACAGATAGATATGATCCTAAAACAAAGACAATTTATGACAAAGACAACAAGCCATTAGTCCCAATCAGGAAGGACTTCATTGAGATGATATTCAATTTGGATTTCGGAAATGAAGCACAGATTGATGTGGTAAAATTAAAATAAGAGTATGTTGCCCTGGAAAGTACATACATAAACTAGAGGTTGCCTTATCACAGAAGAAGGGAAGTAGGGAAAAAACTAGCAATATTCAGAAGTAAAGAATTAGCTTTGTTTGATGTGAATATTTTTAGAACACACATCAAATACACCTATTACTTTGTGGGACAAATATTGGGAGTTTAGGCACCTCCCCTAATGGACATTGCACTCATGGTTTTGGTTGTAGATATCCAATCAAAGGATTCCAAAGAGTTTGATTATGCAACCTATATTGCAAATCAGATAAATAACTATTTGGAGAAGATCAAAGGGGATTCTAGAAAGATAGTGTTCCCTTATTATTCTCTATTAATGCATATGTTATTATTTGTTGGGGATATGAATTCAATGTGGGGCAGGGATTTGCTAGGAAATGTGTTTGATAAGCATGGTGAGAAGAAGCCTTTTCAACTATGGTTGTCCATCTGGGATTCAAGGTATGCAAATTATCAATACAACTATTTTGAGGGAAAGTTTGTAAAGCCTATGATGTGTCTACTAGGATACAATAACAATTTCTCCTTATCCCCTGAAATTAAGAAATTAATCTCTGGACCGTTGCAATTCAATGAAGAGCTAGAAATTGATCATAACTAGGGAGACTAGTTTTCACACAAAAACTATACTTTGATTAGAATTTATGGATTTCAAGGGATCTCTAATATCCTTCCTATGACCATCCCTAGTTGGTTGGCCTATTTGGAAATCATCAGACAGATGAATAGATTAGCACAAGTCTATCTAAGGGCAAGTAGGACACAGTCTTTCTTACCTGGATGTTTATCCTTTAGAGATTTTTTTATTAGAAGCACAAAAAGCTATGCACTCTTTGAGGGAAAGATAGGATATTATAAATTGTCCCATGGTACACCAAGAGAAAATTTTGATCATGAGGGGTATATTTAGAAAGCTCAGAATTCACAAGGATTAGACAAAATAGAGCATATCCCACTGGTGAATGAAAACATCATTAGAAACTTAGAGAGGGAGGAATCAATCAAAAGAAAGGATTTGTACAATAAGGTTGCTAATGCCTACACTTCGAAGATGCAACATCGGAAAATAAACTTGCCTAATGTAGAAAGCATAGTGAATCCAGTAGATAAGGCAATGGCATTAATTAGACATTCAAAAGAAATCCTTGGTGATGTTCCTAGGGAGATAGTGGAGGCAAAACTTGAGGCACTAACTGAGGAACTCCCACTTGAATGCATGTCCTCTGACTCCAGAGCACAGGAGAGGCATGATAATATGCCTGCAAAGCCTTCTAAGGGGGATGATGAAAATATTGTTGAGGAGGACTCTGAGGAGCAAGCAATTGTCAATGAGAGAATAGATGTATGTGCAACCTTCATATCAAACAATGGTTTTATTCAGACTGAAGAGTTTCACTCATTCTTGTATGAACAAAAAGGCAATGAATTGAGGGAGAAAAGAAAAAATGCAGACAAGAATGCACTCTTGGATGAATTACAAAGAATAATCGAGGAGGAGATGAAGATGATGACCCCAACAAAAGGGAGACAACTGCTCAAGGAATCAGGTGCTATCTTATACCAAGGTGGAACATGAAGGAGGCATTGATTTTTGACACCTTTACAAAAGAAGTAGGGGGAGAGCAGATGAGATTGCTAGATAACATAGAATCAGTCTACAATGGGTCAGGGTATGATCTTGTACATAAGGCCTTACTACAGTGGGCAATTTATCCTAGGGATAAAAGACCTCTCATTCTGGACCCAGATGAAATGTATGCTACTCTTTCAGTGCAACAAGTAGGAAAGAATGATCCCATGGAAACAACCATGTTAAACTTAAATGTGGCTAGACTCAACATTGACCAAATGGACTATGTCAAGCAGTTGATGGAACACTTTAAGTATTTGTACCATAAGGAACGAGAAAAATATGAGAAATGGCAGGAAACAACCATGCAGCTATAGAAGGAATCAACCCCCGACAAAGCAGTTGATCTTGATGAAGAACATAGAATCGTTCTAGCCTCATAGGATGCAATCTACTGGAAGTAAAAAGCAAAGAAATATGAAAAATAATTGAAAAAGGTGGAGGCATAGAAAGAGACGTTTGTACACTCATTAGTGATAGGAGTGATCAAGCACAAAATTGACACTATGGATGCACAAATGATCCCATTCTGGTCTACCTATAAGAAAACCTTCTCAAGCATTGACCACCATATGAGTCTGAAAGAAAAACTAATGGATCAGGGTGTAGTGGAACTAGACATTTTGAGAAAACATGAAGAATTTTATCAGTTGTTAAAGAGAGATGTTGATAGACTTGAAGATGCAGAAGGGATTCCAAACTTGATGAGTGAAGGAGAAATATTAGCCCTGGAGAAATTTAAGAAGGATATGGGAGGTAATCTGGAGCATACAATTTCTAAGATAAAGGAGGATAAAGATTTGGTGCCACAAGTCTCAAGAATAACTGATATTTTGTATGCACACGAGTATGCAGTTAAGAGATTGATCACTGAGTGTGGCACTCACCAAGATCCAGCCTATGTTGAACACATAGAAAAAGCTAATCTTGTCCTTAGAGATAATTAAGTTTAGTTTACTAAATGGTTATTTTTTCTATATGTTAATTTAAAAAAATAACCATATAGTAAACTAAACTTAATTGTCTCTAAGGACAAGATTATCTTTTTCTATGTGTTCAACACAGGCTGGATCTCGATGAGTGCCACACTCAACGATCAATCTCTTCATTGCGTACTCCTGTGTGTATAGAGTATCAGTTATTCTTGAGACTTGTGGCACCAAATCTTTATCCTCCTTTATCTTATAAATCATATGCTCCAGATTACCTCCCATCTCCCTCTTAAATTGCTCCAGGGTTAATATTTCTCCTTCACTCATCAAGTTTGGAAGCCCCTCTACATCTTCAAGTCTATCAACATCTCTCTTTAGCAACTGATAAAATTCTTCATGTTTTCTCAAAATGTTTGGTTTCACTCCACCCTAATCCATTAGTTTTTCTTTCAAACTCATATGGTGATCAATGCTGGAGAAGGTTTTCTTATAGGTAGACCAGAATGGGACCATTTGTGCATCCATAGTTAAATCTTGTGCTTGATCACCCCTGTCACTAATGAGTGTACATATGTCTCTTTCTATGCCTCCACCTTTTTCAATTGTTTTTCATATTTTTCTGATTTGTACTTCCAATAGATTGCATCCTATGAGGCTAGAATGATTCTATGTTCTTCATCAAGATCAACTGCTTTGTCAGGGGTTGATTCCTTCTGTAGCTGTAGGGCTTTTTCCTACCATTTCTCACATTTTTCTCATTCCTTATGGTAAAAATACTTAAAGTGTTCCATCGACCACTTGACATAATCCATTTGGTCAATGTTGAGTCTAGCCACATTTAAGTTTAATATGGTTGTTTCCATGGGATCATTCTTGCCTACTTTTTGCACTGAAAGAGTAGCATACATTTTATGTGAGTCCAGAATGAGAGGTCTTTTATCCCTAGAATAAATTTCCCACTGCAGTAAGGCCTTCTGTCTAGGATCATACCCTGACCCAGTGTAGACTAATTCTATGTTATTTGGCAATCTCATCTTCTCTCCCCCTACTGCTTTTGTAAAGGTGTCAAAAATCAATGCCTCCTTCATGTTCCACCCTTGGTATAAGATAGCACCTTATTCATTCAGTAGTTGTCTCCCTCTTGTTGGGGTCAGCATCTTCATCTCCTCCTTGATTATGCTTTGTAATTCATCCAAGAGTGCATTCATGTCTACATTTTTCATCTTCTTCCTCAATCCCTTGCCTTTGTGTTCATACAAGAATGACCGAAACTCTTCCTTCTGGATAAAATCATTGTCTGATATGAAGGTTGCATATACATCTATTCTCTCGTTGATAATTGCTTGCTCCTCAGATTCCTCCTCAACAATATTTTCATCATCTCCCTCAGAAGGCTTTGTAGGCATATTATCATGCCTCTCCTGTGCTCTGGAGTCAAGGGACAAGCGTTCAAGTGGGAGTTCCTTAGTTGGTGCCTCAAGTTCTGCCTCCACTATCTCCCTTGGAACATCACCAAGGATTTCCTTTGCATGTTGAATTAATGTCATTGCCTTATCTACTGGATTCACTATGCTTTCTACATTAGGCAAGTTTATTTTCTGATGTTGCATCCAAGTTTATTTTGAACACATAGAAAAAGTTAATCTTGTCCTTAGAGATAATTAAGTTTCATTTACTATTTAGAGATAATTAAGTTTAGTTTACTATATGTAAGAACATGACCGTTGGTCAAGAATCATGACTATTCGATATTTCCACTATATAAAGGTAATTATTTTGTAACTGTAGCATAGGAATTTGGAAATCATCACAAACAATATAAAATACTAATCTAGCTCAATCACGAAAGCAAATTGCAATGATCAATCCTCAACACACTCAATAGAGACATGAAGATAAAACATTCAAAAGTAAATACTATGCAAACCATATGCAGATCTGAATGCTTCCTTCATGCGGCTCCATTGTTCTTCTTTCCTCTTCAAATAGTTTGGTTGTGGATCTCACCTACAAGTGCACACACATAATTGAAAGCAAGTAGGTAAGAAAATTGCTCAAAAGTACTCGAAGCGTGATTGATTAGAAATTCGATAATCTGATTAGTCTCATTCTCATTATTAGCCAAGATTGAAGAAATTCATCCAATTTATAGAAAAATTGGAGAGATGACAAGATTAGCATGATTCAATTCAAATGGAAATTGCAAATCAATTATGTCAATTATGACAAATTATGACAAATTATGCACTTTCTATGCAAAATTTGTTGATTGATAATTTATGACAAATTATGACAACTTCTATGTCAAAAATTGATTGATTGTCAATTATGACAAATTGACATGTCATTTCCATGAATTTAGGAGAGAAATAGGAGGAAATTGAAATTAGGAATTAGAAAATAGAAAAATAGAAAATTGATGAAAATTAGGAATTAAGATAAATTAGGTGAATTAATTAATAATTTGTCATTTATTAATTAATTCACAAAAAGAGGAATAATTAGCCAATTAAATGAACATTTAATTGTGATGAGAAGACTTAGGATAAATAATTAATTTATTAATCCTAGAGAGAGAAATGACAAACAAGGTTAAATGATTAAATCATGAAACCCTAAAAGATGAATTAACAATGCAAGAATGACAATTAGGTCTTGATGAAAGATAATTGATGTTGATTCGATTATGATCATGATTCTGACTGATAAAGTACCAATGTTGATAAATGAGTTAATTGATAAATGTGCCAATTGATGAGGAACAATGACAAATTGATCCAAATTGATATGATTGAGAAGGATGACGATCGATGACAAATCGATCGCAAAATGACAAAATTGACAAAGAGAACAACGATCGACCAAAATCATGACTGAAAATTGGTATCGACAAGACCAAACTGGAGAGCGAGAAGAATGAGGAATGTAGAAGAATGACTCGATGCTCACAAATAATAAAGACCAAGTGCGAATCATAGGAGAAATGTTAATGCGACGCAAAAACCTAAAATGAGGCAATGCGCAAATGTTAAAGTATGACTCCACAAGCGTTGACCATTTTTAGGTGTCTACATTTTGCCCCTCTTTGAGATAATGCGATTTTAAGCATTGTTTCAAAGAACAGTAATGAAAATGCCCCAGACAATGACAATGACATATGCATGCCCCCTCGAGGAATTGGCCGGAAACATGCAGAAAATAGGCCAATTGATCGATAAGAATGATAGGAGACGATAGGATCGAACGGACTGCCAAGATTGACGGAAGAAATGTTAGTAAGAAGAAATTAGATAGAGGATAGTTAGAGATGAAGAAAAACTTGCTTTCACTAATGCACTTTGTAGGTGAGAACCTTTATTTAATGTAGCAAAATGGATGCGTAGCATCATGGCATTGAAGGCCAGAGCTGAAATGCAACCCTTTTTGCAAAAGACAGACACATCACAGACAAACAACAATCACAACAAAAAAAAGAAAAGGACCCTGAACCATCCCGGTCACTTTAAATCACTCAGTGACATCATCAAGCAACATAGGAACATGACCGAAGCCAAAGATAAATCAATAAAAAGATAAGATGCACAAATTCCAACAAATCAAACAAACATCTTGATCTTCGTTGTCAAAAGTTGAAAGTGCAGATAGGATGATCATGTTGTCTGGTTTCAGGGAATGCGGTACCCCGTCTAAGACAGGACACAGTCTGGTTTCGAGTATACCACACCCTGTATAAGACTCATGATATTAGTGACAAGGACAAATGATATTGATGGTTGATTGATATGACAATTCGAATCAGTTTGAATGTTTGGTTTGATTGAAAAGGTCATCTGTTAATGCATGATTTCATTAAAGCACAATGCGTGATTGCATGTTGTTGGAGGGATGCTCAGTGATTTGTCTTATACACAAAAAGAGATCCTTTATTGACAAAATGCTTGTTTTTTTGGATTTTAATGTTTTGAAATGTTTTTGTGTTCATTTTTTTCAGGACATTATTTGACTTTTTAGGGATTTTTTTTCAGGACATTTTTAAATGTTTTTAAGAGATTTTTTCAAGACATTTTAAATGTTTTTGAGATTTTTTCAGGACATTTTAAATGTTTTTGAGATTTTTTCAGGACATTTTTAAATGCAAAAGTTCCAGTGATCGATCATGACAAGGGGAACACACCCAATGCGCATCTGAAAGACATGCATAGACCGGGACCAAAACATATGTACAAGCAACCAGAATATGCAAGACAATGATGTTGACCAATAACAGGCCTGGAATAGAACATTGGGTCAAGACAAAGATAGACGTGAGAAACCGACCAAGAGAAAGCATAGCTTAGAGGTCATGATAGATGATGGAGCAACAATCTCATGTTACACATGGCGCCTGTTTGCCAGGTTTTCACTAAGGGACTTGCCCCAAGCGCCTGTTTGCCAGGTTTTCACTAGAGGGCGAATCATTTTTCTTTACTTTTTTTGCTTTTTTTTTTTTTTTTTGGCTTTTTCAATTTTTTTGTATTTTTTTTTTTTCAATTTTTTTGGTTTTTCTTGCTTTTTCCATTTTTTTTGTATTTTTTTCAGGATCATATTTAAAGAAGTGCTGATAGAAAATTATGCCCAGTACTTGCGAAGATGCATGCTGTTTATAGGATCAGACAGAGGTTCATCTTCTGGGGTAGCAAGCTGATATGCCCCCGAGCCATTTGTTGTAGTTACTATGAAAGGCCCAACCCAATTAGGTTCAAACTTGCCTTTGATGATGTCAGTAGACTGTGCATTCTTAGGGTTTGCCTTTAAAACCAGATCTCCCACTTTGAAGTGTCGCCCTTTGACCTTCTTATTATAAGAGCAATGAAGATGGTTTTGATATGCTTGCAAATGTGCCAGAGCTGTCTGGCGTTTCTCATCTAACATCTCAAGCTGATGCAGCCGAGAGACTCTATGTGTCTCATCATCAATCAGATGTTGCAAGGAAACACGCAGGGAAGGAATCTCCACTTCCAAGGGTAAAATAGCGTCTGCACCATACACCAAGGAATAAGGTGTTGTGCCAGTAGGTGTGCGGATAGAAGTGCGATAGGCCCATAGTGCTGGATTCAACTGTACATGCCAATCTCGACCAGCGTCATTGACAACCTTCTTCAGGATCTTGATAATGGTTTTATTTGATGCTTCGGCTTGACCATTCCCCTATGGATAGTATGGACTGGAGAATCGGTGTTGGATATGAAACTTTTCACAGAGTTCCTTGACATCTTTATTCTTGAAGGGACGACCATTATCTGTGACTATGGCAAGGGGAACCCCATACCGGCATATGATATAATTCAGCAAGAATTTTGAAATTTGGACACCTGTGATATAGGTCATGGGGATAGCCTCAATCCATTTTGTGAAATACTCTATGGCTGTAATGATGAACTTGTGTCCATTTGCAGATGTCGGGTGAATCTTGCCAATAAGATCCAATCCCCATTGAGAAAATGGCCACAGAGATATGACAGAATGAAGCTCTTCGGCTGGTGCATGTATGTAATTTCCATGAATCTGGCATTTGTAGCACTTCTTAACAAAATCATGAACATCTTTTTCCAGAGTGGGCCAATAATACCCAACACGAATCAACTTTTTGGCTAAGCTTAGACCATTGAAATGGCCCCCACATATACCATCGTGAACCTCATGTAAAGCCATTTGTGCTTCGTCAGAATCCAAACACCTAAGGAGGGTATGGTCAAAGGAACGGCGGTAAAGGGTGTCGGCGATGATGACATATTTGGCTGTCTGTTGGATAAAGGCTCGACATTGGTTAGCGGAAAGGTTAGGTGGTAAAATTTGGGATTTCAAATATTGATATATGTCATTGTACCATGGGGAGTTGGGACCAACAAGAATGCACATCACATCCGTCATCAGAATGTCAAAAGAAGGAACCAGCAATTGTTCAACTAAAAATTCACATTTGTCCATATTGTGGGGCATATTCAACATGGAAGCAATCGTAGCCATCGCATCTGCCGACTTGTTTTGCATTCTTGGAACTTGACTGAAATGGATAGCCGTGAATTTGGTTTTGAAGAAATCTACCCTATGCTTATAGGGAATAAGCTTTTCATCTTTTGTTTTGTAGTCATCATTGACTTGTCGGATGACTAATTCAGAATCTCCATAGACTTGCAAATGTGTGTTGTTCCAGTGGACTGCTACTCGGAGTCCTGTAACTAGTGCTTCATACTCTGCAATGTTATTGGTACAATGAAAAGTTATTCTGTAGGACTTTGGAATAGCATCGCCTTGAGGGGTGACAAACAAGATGCCTACTTTGGACCCGAACCTGGTATGGGAACCATCAAAGTATAACTTCCATTCATTAGAGGATGTAAAAGCAAAGACTAATTCATCTGGAAAATCGGTCAACATGGGATGATCATCAGAAATAGGAGCCTCTACAAGTTGATCTGCTATGACTTGTCCTTTTATCGCCTTTTGCTCCATATATTCAATGTCAAATTCACTAAGAATCATGACCCACTTTGCTAGGTGACCCGTCAAAGCTGCTCGGCTAAGCAAGTATTTTAGGGGATCAATTTTTGCAACCAACAATGTTTGGTGGCTTAACATATAATGTCAGAGCTTTTGTGTTGCAAATACCATCGCTAAGCATGCCCTTTCAATAGTTGAATAATTTAGCTCATAGCCTACCAGTGTCCGGCTGATATAGTAAATAGCTTGCTCCTTGCCATTCTCATCCTGTTGGGCCAAGAGAACTCCTAATGTCGTTTCAGTTGCAGAAATATATAATAAAAATGGCTTTCCTTCTATTGGAGGCATTAGAATAGGCGGCGACAACAAATAGTCCTTGAGAGCTTGAAAGGCTGATTGACAGTGCTCAGTCTATTTGAAAGTGACACCTTTGTGCAGTAGATGTTGGAATGGATGACATTTGTCGGCCAACTGAGCTATGAAGTGGTGAATTGACTGGAGCTTTCCTTGCAAACTTCTTAATTGCCAGAGGTTTGAAGGTGAAGGCATATCCATTATTGCTTTAACCTTGGCAGGGTTGACCTCAATGCCTCTGTGAGAAACAATGTACCCTAGTAATTTGCTAGCTATGACACCAAAGACACACTTCTTTGGATTGAGTCTGAGCTTGTATGTCTCCATTCGGTCAAAGATCGGGCCTAGGATGGCGAGATGACTATCTCTAGTGATAGATTTGCATAACAAGTCATCAACATAGTCCTCCATCAAAGTGTGCATGAAATCATGAAAAATTATCATCATTGCTCTTTGATATGTTGCGCCTGCATTTTTAAGACCGAAGGGCATCACATTCCAATAGTGGGTACCCCAAGCACAGGTGAATGTTGTCTTATGCTGATCTTCAGGAGCAATGTGAATTTGGTTATAGCCGGAGAAACCATCCATCAATGAGAGCATCTCATATCCAGCAGTCATGTCCACTATGATGTCTATGTTTGGCAATGGAAAATCATCCTTAGGGCATGCTTTATTGAGATCCCTAAAATCTGTGCAAATTCTAATGCCCCCAGTTACTTTGCTAACTAGTACTAAATTTGAAATCCAGTCCGCATAATCAATGGGTCTAATGAAGCCCACATCTAGTAATTTTTTTAGTTCCACCTTGACCAAAAGAGCCACCTGGGGATGCATCTTTCTAAGTTTCTGTTTGACAGGCTTGGCATCGACTTTTAGTGGCAAATGATGAAAAACCAATTCTGGATCGAGGCCAGGCATATCTGCATAGGACCATGCAAAGTTGATCTTCTTCTCAAGAAAGAAATTGACAAAATCTATTTTTTCCTGTTGTGATAGAGAAGCAGCAAAATGAATGACCTTAGGGTTGTCAGGTGTACCCAAATTGATTTCCTCGGTCATTTCCACAAGCAATGTTGATTTGTCCTGACTTGATAGGGGTATGTCCACTCTTCCACCTTTGGGCGCCTCAGAGAGGTTTTCACCCATAGGTACGTCTTTTATTTTGACTTTTGTATGATCAAAGAGTGCCTTACGGTTTTCACTCAGAGATCTATTCTTTTGATTTTTTACTATTTCTTTTCTTTTTTCATTTTGATGACTAGAAGAGGGAGTTGACTCCCCAAAATATGTTATGGAATCCAGGTCAATAGCAAATCCTGCCTTATGATCACCTTGTGGTATGCCTTCCCGTAGTCTAAGGAATTCTACAATTGCTTCGTCATTTTGAAAACAGTCCAATGTGAGCGATTCTTGTTGGTCATGTTGGATAAGCTGGGGATAGATGAGGGGCATGTCATCATCGGTTGTAAGGAGAGAGAGGGCTGATATGGTAAAAAATGAACATCTGTGGTATCACTATCCAAACTACTTGTATCGGATTCGGAGCTTGGATCCCAGAATGACTCTATCCAAGCATGGGGACATGTTTTAGGAAGAGGAGTTATTTCATGTTTGTCTTCCATAGGCAAATTATCAGGGTCAATGAAAATATTGTCGAGGGCATAGGAGCTAGAAGAAAAAGAACTCCACTCCCATTCATTGGAATCAATTTCGGGTTGGGTATCCTCAGGTGTTATTTCATCATCAAAATCACGCCCTTTTCTACACATGGGCACTTTGGTAGATGTAGATCCAATTCGCAATGGTACAAAACCTAACCCTAAAGTTGGAGGTCACCTCTTGGGTATGACAGGTTCTAGCCTTCCATTGTTGTTTAGGCCTAAGCCACTGCAACCATCATATCCTTTCTTTTGCAGCATAGTAAATCCTTTTCCGTATCGTTCCACTGGCAATCTGACAGGTGGGGTCTCAGTTGGATCTTTATAAAGCCAATCTATGAAATCATCATCTACAGTTTCTTTGTCAAGTTCACCCCATCTTGTAAATGTAGTGGGAGGCTAATATTGAATAATGACCTTAGGTTCCTTTTGCAATAAATGTGGTTTGCCATATGATTTTGGAGATATTGGTAAATTCCCAATGAGGAATGTTTGATCCATTGAATATTCTCCACACCCTTGGTCCTGTATCTTCAATTTTCCCTTGACAACATCTAACAATTGATTAGGATCCACATAGCTATGTGATTTGGCCTCTCTATTGACTGGGACTTGCTGCTGAGGGGTATCCCTTAGAATAGCACAAAATTGGAATGGATTAGGATATCCTAGAATTGTTATCTCAGTTCCATTGTAAGTATATTTTAAACATTGATGATAGGTTGATGGAACTGCTTTCATTGCATGGATCCATGGATGGCCAAGGATCATATTATAAGGGAGATCAAGGCCGAGGACCTGTAGGAAAGTGTTTTCTGTCACTGGACCAACTCTGATAGGCAATGTAATTATCCCTTTGGATGGGCGCTCAGCATCATCATATGCTTTGATTGTTATTCTTTTGGAAGCATCAATGTCATTTTCTGTATATCCAAGGCCAATGACCACTCTCAAGGTACAAATATTAAAACCCGCTCCGCCATCTATCAAGACTCATCAGATTTTGCAGTTATGAACAAAGACTTCAAGGTGTAAAGGATCATTGTGAGGGAGCTTATCAGGTGAGATATCATTGTCAGAAAATGTGACATTTTGGGAAACAGCTAGATGTCCAATCCGGGCTTGAAACTGGTCAACATCAATATCTGTCGGGACAGTGGACTCAATTAAAGCTTTATCCAAGACTGCACGATGCATGGGGGACATTTTTAATAATTCAAGGATTGATATTCGTGTAGGTGTCTTTCCTAGATGATCCAAAAGATTATACTGACTTGCAGGAGTTGGCTTGGGAGGAGCTGCAAGAGCTCCTTTCAGGACTATTTTGGATCGACGAGTGGTGACTACACAAGAAGGATCTTGTCCCTTTATTCTCAGGGTGGAAACATACTCATTTGATGCACGAAAACAATTAATGACATTGTTATAACCAGTATTTGCATAATTTGTTGTTTGGGCAGAGTTGGAAGAAGAAGCTTTACCCTTGTCATGATCAAGAAAAGGAGTTTTGAAAATAGTATGATATGTGTTAGAAGTCGCATGGGGTGGATCTACCTCAATTACTCCTTGCTCTAATAAATCTTGAATCATATGTTTCAATTGAAAACATGATGCAGTTTTATGCCCTTTGGACCGATGATACTCATAGTATGCATTATCATTCCACCAATGCGGTTTTACTGCTGGTTCTGCCTTGATTTCTGGTAGCTTAATAAATTTTTCTTGTATCAATTGTCTCATTAATAATTCAATAGGCTCTCCCAATGGTGTAAATTGTCGAGGAGGCCCATCCCTTGATCAGAAAGGTTTGCGCTACTGGTTTTGTTGTTGGCCTTGTTGTTGATTATATTGTTGAGTATGTTGTTGTTGAGCATGTTGTTGGTATTGCGGCTGTCGAGTAACATTGCTCATTGGTGCTTGATTTTGTTCCATAGTTGACATATTAGGAACACTCAATTTCTTGATCGTGAATGGGGGTTGATTTGCATTCACCGCTCTTGCATCAACAACTCCATCATTAGTGACATTCTTGTTCTTATACCAAAATCTGTTTCTATCCCCCAAATAATTGGTGTTGTCATTGTCTTTATTGAGCTTGATAATTCCTTTAGCTACAAGATTCATTTCAATGCTCATTCCTTTCTTAATGAGTTTCTCTATAGTACTGTGACTTTTCAATTTTAGCTCATACATCATTTCTGGGACCAAATTCTGGATAAATAGATTCACTTGTTGTTCTTCGGGTATATCGAGGGAAGAACGACTATACAAGCTTCGCCATCATTGCAAGAAAGTCACTAATGATTCACCTTGCTTTTGCTTGGTGTTGCATAAGTCTGACATGGTCACGTCACTGTCGATGTTGAACGCTAAATGAGATAAAAACTTTTGAGCCAATTCAGACCAAGTTTTTATATTTCCTGGCAGATGCGAATACCAATCCATGGCTTGTCCTGTGAGACTTCATGCAAATAATCGCATTAAATAGGTGTCCTCATAGCTCACTTTAGTACATGCTCTGAAAAATGCACGAATGTGATCTTTTGGATTGCCATTCCCTTTATATTTCTCAAAGTTAGGTGCCTCAAAATTCTTAGGGAATGGAGGCATGTATACACTCTTGTCAAATGGATTAGGACATAAATCTTGATCTGTATACAACTTCTTTGTTCCTTTAGTCTCTAATGCATCAACTTTTCATTGCAACTTCTCAAGTTGTTGTGCAATTGTATTAGATTGTGGAGGTCCATCATTAATCCCGGTTGGTATTCTTTGTCGATACATCGCATTTCCGATCGGTTGTTGATACTCTGAAATGGCCATTTTTGGTGTCTCTGGCATATAATGTTCTTGGTACATCTCTTGTTGTTGTGGTTGTGCTATGCCTTGATATCGACCTTGTTGTTGTGCTTCTTGGAGCCTAGGTTGATATTGCAATTGAGTAGGTTGTTGATATTGCACAAGCACCAATTGCGGTTGTGAAGTAGGATAGCTTGTTTGCTTTGGCACATATTGTGGCACATGTTGGTGTTGAGGCTGACGGATCAGAATTTGTTGACTTTGTGCCAATTGTTGTCGTGGTGTATATCCCATCATTTGTAAAAAACTTTGTTTAGGTGGTTTTCGTTGCTTCTCCTTAGGATGGGGTATAGCACTTGCATTAACTTGCTATGTTGTTTGTCCAATCCATTGTGATGGTTGCAAGTTTGCATTAACTTGTAATGGTGCCGAAGGCGCTGCAATTTGTTGTCAAATGCAAAATTGTTGTTGTTGCACATTACTTGTTTGCACATTCAACTGTACCTTTTGTGTATTACTCAACTGTTGCAACAATTGTTGTTGATGCAAACCACTATCCATAGCTCTTCATGTCGCCATTATCAAAGGATCTGTCGCAATAGTGTTTGGCAAAGATATTGAACTTAACGGGACATACAAACTTTGTTGCATCGTGGAATTGTTTTGGACATTAGTGATATCAGGCATCCCAGTTGTGAAGCTTTCCTGCATCTTAGATTTTGATCCAATTTTATGCATGTAAGGAACCACTTCTTGTTGAGGGATAGCTGTCAATATTGGTGTGGTCTTCATTTGATCTTGTGTTACATGTGTTGTGTTGAATAGTGGATTATTTATTGTCTCAAATGGTGACTTCTGAGGAATGGTCACTGTCAATGCCTTTGAAGCACGTTTACTCATCAATGTAGGTTGAGTTGCTTGTCGTGTATTTTCTTCATTTGGATGCGGAGAGAAACTTAACAACTCACCGCTTTGTTGTTCTTGCACATTGATTTGGTCACTTGAAGATGTCACATTACTCATCATGTTAAGATACTTTTGTGGAAACATCTTAAATACCTTGTTCAAGAACTTATCCATCTTTTTTGTTATCTTTGGATCTTGAAAGAACATGACAACATCATCAGAAGCATCGGAATCGGATGAAGAATCTGGTTGGACATTTGGATTCGTTTCTTGTTGAGTGCCTTGATCTGAACCAAATCCTTGTGAGAGGGTTTGTTCTTCATATAATGTTTGAGTTTGAATGTCATGTTGCAAGTGTGGTTGATTCCAATTGAAAGGTGCACTTCCTCTTGGAGTTGGTGGAACACTCCCATGTCCTGGTTTCATAGGTACAAACACTGGTTCATATAATGGAGGTGGTCCAAGTTGAACCGTTCCATATGGTGGTAGAGATGTGTTTGATGAACCTTCAATTTGTACTATTTGACTAGTTTGAAACTGCGAATTTGCTATGTTGTCCATGGGTTGATACATTGGTTCGCCCATCTTTTTAGATTTTGATCTTGTCTCAACAGGCATGTCACTTATGCAAATGCAATGTTTTTGGAATTTTTTCAAGGCAATATATGCTATGCAACTAAATGCAAACTTGAATAGATGAAAATGCAATCTATGTTTTTGGTTGTTTTTGAAGATTTTGACAAAGTTATGAATGCAAATCTAAGAGAGGGACCCTTGGGAAATTGGAATGATGTCTAGACCTCAAAGGACAAAAGGACTAAGTGACAAAGGACAAGGTGACAATGTCTCCCCTATATGCTTGGATACTAAGCTAGGTTTGACCAAATGACAATAATGACATAAAAAGAAAAGGTTTGACAAGGTCTAGACTTCTTAACAATGACTTAGGGTTTATCAAAGATTTGGATTACTCAAGTATGACAAAACCTAGTTTTTGAGACTATATGCAAAGGGACAATTAATATGCAAGTGACCCCAATATGATATGATAATGACCTAAGCTTGATGAAGAGACCTAGGGTATGCAAATATGAATGTATGACAATGGTATGACTTTAATGCAAGAGGAGACATGCAAATGGATGACCCTTGCTGATATGCAAAGGAGTATGACTTAGGTGAAACCTAACCTTGGTACTTGACAATGAATTTTGCAAAATGCAATCTAGGATGAACTTAAATGTAAGTGACATGAATGTTGAGACAAGATTTTGAACAATGTTTGCTAATCATGTTTGAAGATGAGTTTTGAATCTTGTTGAACTTTTGTTGGATGAATGTCTCTTGTGTTTAATCTTATGTTGGATCAATTTGTTTTGTTCTTGAAATGAGATACAATTCAACTTTTGACAAGCAAAGAATACAAGATATTGCAACTTAGACTCAAGACAATCATGCTCATTCCCACATTTCTTATGGTAGGCAAGGACATTAGGTACTTGAGAGGTAGACTCATTATGGGATTCAAGGAGAATACATAGATGCTTGACCCCACGGGCTCCCCTCCATGGCACTCACTTCTCAGGGCAGCCAAGCATCAGTCCCCATGGAAAACTTAGTATCTCTTCCAAGTATCCGAACTTGTCCTTCTCAAGCAACTAGAAGGGTTTTTGGCCTCTAAAAACAAGGTGTGTAGTAAGGATTTTTGTTAAGCATTACTCCTTGATGTCACACAAGCGTGATTGAGACATTAAGCCCATCAAGATACCAAAAAAATGTAGTCGCGCAAGCATGATTTAGACCAAGAGGCCCTACTTAGATGTTGATATGAGAAAGAGTTCAAGGGTCATAACTTCCCAAGTAACTGCAATTCCCACGTAGCCCTTCCTTCAAAGCTTTCACTCATCGGGTATTTTTTTATAGTGAGTTAGAATGCCAAGGTATTCTAGCCGTACTCACTTTGGGTCGTTCCCTTCTCATGATTATCACTTGCTTGCAAAAGAAAATGGTCGGGAAGGCAGGCCCTCTAAAGGTGACAAACAATCAAAACAATGAGCATGGTATCGAAGATCTGGATTTTTGATCACCTTAAGAAGGATGAGAGCATACTCTCCTACTCCAATGTCACACTCAACAATCAAAGCAAAAACATGTTCATTCCAACCTATTTAGAAATCATACTAGGTGCCTATAACATTAATGGCAAACACCAATTTTAGTTGTTTCTCCAAGGCAACCTGCAAAACCCAAGTTAGAAGTTTGAGGTGTTTATTCTTTGACTATTGATTCTGCATAAAACATGTTAGTAGTTTCATTTTTTGTCTTTTCCATGCATATGCCAAGATGCTGCACAGATAATTAGTACCAAAAACCAAAACACAGAAAACAAAATGCAAAAACAAGATAATTTCCAAGTAAAACACTGCATTTTTACCTCTGTTCTGGACTTTACACAGGCACAGAAGTCATGACATAGGCGCAGAAGTCATGACATAGGTGCAAGTTGCTTGACACAGGTGCAGGTTGTCTCACACAGGAGTAGAAGTCCCCAGAAAACCCTGCACTGCCCTGTTTTTGGGTTTTTTGACCTGCAAATCAACTCAAAAGCACTCAAAAACACAGTTAAGGGGTTAGATGGTTAGTGTTCACGTTGGGTTCACCAATTAATGTAGCATAGGAATTCAAAAATCATCACAAACAATATAAAATACTAATCTAGCTCAATCACGAAAGCAAATTGCAATGATCAATCCGAAACACACTCAATAGAGACATGAAGATAAAACATTCAAGAGTAAATACTATGCAAACCATATGCAGATCTGAATGCTTCCTTCATACAGCTCCATTGTTCTTCTTTCCTCTTCAAATAGTTTGGTTGTGGATCTCGCCTACAAGTGCACACACATAATTGAAAGCAAGTAGGTAAGAAAATTGCTCAAAAGTACTCGAAGCGTGATTGATTAGAAATTCGATAATCTGATTAGTCTCATTCTCATTATTAGCCAAGATTGAAGAAATTCATCCAATTTATAGAAAAATTGGAGAGATGACAAGATTAGCATGATTCAATTCAAATGGAAATTGCAAATCAATTATGTCAATTATGACAAATTATGACAAATTATGCACTTTCTATGCAAAATTTGTTGATTGATAATTTATGACAAATTATGACAACTTCTATGTCAAAAATTGATTGATTGTCAATTATGACAAATTATGACAAATTGACATGTCATTTCCATGAATTTAGGAGAGAAATAGGAGGAAATTGAAATTAGGAATTAGAAAATAGAAAAATAGAAAATTGATGAAAATTAGGAATTAAGATAAATTAGGTGAATTAATTAATAATTTGTCATTTATTAATTAATTCAAAAAAAGAGGAATAATTAGCCAATTAAATGAACATTTAATTGTGATGAGAAGACTTAGGATAAATAATTAATTTATTAATCCTAGAGAGAGAAATGACAAACAAGGTTAAATGATTAAATCATGAAACCCTAAAAGATGAATTAACAATGCAAGAACGACAATTAGGTCTTGATGAAAGATAATTGATGTTGATTCGATTATGATCATGATTCTAACTGATAAAGGACCAATGCTGATAACTGATTTAATTGATAAATGTGCCAATTGACGAGGAACAATGACAAATTGATCCAAATTGATATGATTGAGAAGGATGACGATCGATGACAAATCGATCGCAAAATGACAAAATTGACAAAGAGAACAACGATCGACCAAAATCATGACTGAAAATTGGTATCGACAAGACCAAATTGGAGAGAAAGAAGAATGAGGAATGTAGAAGAATGACTTGATGCTCGCAAATAATAAAGACCAAGTGTGAATCATAGGAGAAATGTTAATGCGACACAAAAACCTAAAATGAGGCAATGCGCAAATGTTAAAGTATGACTCCGCAAGCGTTGACCATTTTTAGGTGTCTACAGTAACATGAGGATATCTTTTAGAAAGAATACTGGAACTATTATGCAAACAGTGACATACCCAATATTTCAAGCATTATGTAAACATTTTCTGCAATTAATGATCAGTTTCCTATTTTCTCTTGAGTATACAGATAAGTGTTTTAATCAATCATATTTTGTTATGTTGGTCTCTTCCAATAGGAGTTAAATTCAATAGAACTAGTTGAGATATTAGTCAAATAATTGAAGGCATTTAAGGTCAATTTATTTGACAGGGTTATCCGAGTGGTAATCATGAAAATTGTCTCACAAAGGTTATACGTCAGGGTTGAGGAAAGCATAGACTGACACCATATTTTAGGGTTATCTCCTTTTTAAGTTACAATATTAGAAAAATGTTTATGACAAGCATTAACACCAAGAGTCTAAGACAGAGGTAGACATATTGGAAATATTGTAGCACTACCAGTCTGTATGACTCTAAGTACTAAGATATTGCAACATGCATCTCAATATAAGGTGTATTCAGACTTTGACAATCAAATAAAAACAAGTACGAAAAGACAAAAGAAAAGTAAAGGTTTCATAGCACTGACCTCAAGTTCATCAGATCTACTACTATGAATATCATTCACATAATCCTTGAATTCATCATCATCACTATCAATATCGGCAGATCTACTAGCATCAAAGTGTTCTTGTTTTTGTGTTTCTTTGATTAAATTTCTCTTCATGTAGTTTAACCATCAAGCAACAAAAATTATCCATGTGAGTAATTTATTTTAAAAATAGTCAAGAAAAGGCAAAATTTCATAGATTCATTGTTTTATATATGATCAAAATACATATGCATACACATTCAAAATAATATAAAGATGATATAAGTGAGAATCAAAATATTGAGGGATAGACTCTTACCTGATCTGAATCCATGAAATTATGGTCATTCCATGTAGAAACTATAGGCTTAATAGAGGCAGCCACCTGAGTAACTTTCTCAGTGAGACTTTGTAAGCAACTCATTATACCTTGTAACCCTTCATTTGAGTTTGACATGATTTTGTGAGGCTCTTACTGAGCATTCAACAGATGGTTGTGAAATCTTTGTGGATGAACTAGATTTGCACTTCATACTACTCTTAGATTTAGTAGGATCTAGTGTTGCCATATAATTGACAATATATTCTACACCTACTTCTCTATTATTGTTTTCCACCTAAAATACAATGTCAATTTTAACATATAGTCAGTCCAAAAAAATTAATTAAATAACACAATGGAGATTGAACCAAAAATCCATACACTTACTCCTAATTTGTCCATTTTGGCTTGCAACCTGCCTTAGCCAAATTGTTATTGTGAGGATCTGGTTATTACTAAGAGGGGGGGTGAATCAGTAATAAGGATAAACTGAAACTTTTCACCAATCTACAAAATACTTCACAAAATAGTCCATAACCAGTACCAGTAGCTGATTAAACAATCTCCAAATCAGATTTACCAAAACATTACCGGTAGCAACTTAGGTGTTCATCATTAAGAAAATATAGTAAAGATATCAAATGAACAACTTAACAATCCATCCACAACATGAACACAAGGATTTTTCATGTGGAAACCCAAATGGGAAAAACCATGATGGGAAAAACCATGATGGGAATTGGTACCCACAAAATATGCACTCTTTCAGAATGCTCCCTGTTAGGAGCCTAGCCCAGTGAGGAGATTTACAACAATGCCTGGTTAAGAGCAGACCCTATTAGGAGTCACTCGGTCAAGGGATTTTATAACTTAGCTTTGTTAGGAGCTTTACCCTGTTAGGAGTAACCTTGTTGGAGGATTTAAACCCAAATTAATGAGCCACCCGATGAAGGGATTTACAAGATCAGGCATGTTAGGACCTACTTGGTTAAGGGATTTTAATGTTGCTGCAACTGTTAGGAAATAACAGAAAAATGATATGGACTCAACACTTCATAGCTTGATATTACAAATCCTTTTCAGATCCAATCTACTTCTCTCATGTAGATATCTCAATCTAGTTTCACACACACACACACACACACTTATTTGATCACCAACACACTTAACCTTCTCAAACTTGACCTAAATAGACTTTACAATTAGGTCAATTGAACCAAAAATCCATGCACTTACTCCTAATTTGTCCATTTTGGCTCGCAACCTGCCTCGGTCAAATTGTTATTGTGAGGATCCACTTATTACTAAGAGGGGGGTGAATCATTAATAAGGATAAACTGAAACTTTTCACCAATCTGTAAAATACTTCACAAAATAGTCCATAACCAGTACCAGTAGTTGATTAAACAATCTCCAAATCAGATTTACCAAAACATTACCGGTAGCAACTTAAGTGTTCATCATTAAGAAAATATAGTAAATATATCAAATGAACAACTTAACAATCCATCCACAACATGAACATAAAGATTTTTCATGTTGAAACCCAAATGGGAAAAACCATAGTGGGAATTGGTACCCAGAAAATATGCACTCTTTCAGAATGCTCCTTGTTAGGAGCCTAGCTTGGTGAGGAGCTTTACAACAATGCTCGGTTAAGAGCAGACCCTATTAGGAGTCACCTGATCAAGGGATTTTATAACTTAACTCTATTAGGAGTTTTACCCTGTTAGGAGTAACCTTGTTGTAGGATTTAAACCCAAATTAATGAGCCACTCGGTGAAAGGATTTACAAGATCAGACATGTTAGGACCAACCTAGTTAAGGGATTTTAATGTTGCTGCAACTGTTAGGAAATAACAAAATAATGATCTGGACTCAGCACTTTATAGCTTGCTATTACAGATCCTTTTAAGATCCAATCTGCTTCTCTCATGCAGACATCTCAATCTGGCTCGACACACACACACTTCTTTGATCATCGACACACTTAACCTTCTCAAACTCCTAAATAGACTTTACAATTAGGTCAGTTACATAACCCTAAATCATCAACAAGATACATTGAATTTACATCACAGATCATATCAGATCATTACAAATCATTACAGAGCATCATACAGATCATTACAACAAATTATAAGACAATTATAGTCGTTGAATGATCATAACTCATCATCGCACATTGATCTGATAAGCTATCAAACCCTTAACACATTCTGCTAAGCACTTCACTGCTTCCCAAGAAATTTGATCCTTGTACGCACCAAAACAATATCTTATCTCTTCACATGGATTCTGACATGTCATCATCATCTTATGAACATGAAAAGAAGCAACACCAAACCATAAATCATCATTGGTCAAGAGATCTTGTTACCGGTTCTCAAAGCCTAGCTGATTATACAACAGTCAATTACAAACATGACTTCCAGTTCTGCAAACATGATGTGGTTCATGTCATACACTCATTATGATTTTATAAGCACACATTCCAAACCACAACACTTGAATCAGCATAGAGCACTACCACAACCATCTCCTTCTCTATTCCTGCTTACTGGTTCACTGTCACTTGGCAGTTTCGCTTTCCAACTCAATTCCATTCAATCTATTACTGGTTAGACTTAACTAATAGACTTAAAAAAATAAACACACATGGACAAATATGGTTGCCATCAATGACAACACAAATAAATGATCATCATTTCATAGTTATATCATCACCAACAGTCTTTTGCCAATACACCATCCTCTATATCAGTTATTCCAACATGCTAGCACAAATGACTTATATTTAGCCCTCACATTATCTCTTGCTCTCTTGCCTTTGTGACTCTTTGTCAAATATTCTTCAGAATGTGTCCTTTCTTTCAATGCCTCACACTGTTTTGGAGATAGAGTGGAGTCACACCTCTCTTTTCCCTCCATGATTAATTTTCTGCAATTGTATATAAAATTGTTCATCAAAAGTCTCATCTTGTTCTTATAATATTTTCTTGACATTTGTCCACCAATAGTATCAAAGGCATTTTCCATCTTTTGAATAACATTTTCCACACTTCGTGGATCTTGCTCTACAAAATTTGATTTAGAAATATCCAAATGGGCCCTACATATTACACCCAACTCAGTGGCCCACCTTGTTGAATTTTGCCTAATGGGTTCACCATCTCTTGACACCTCAACCAAGAATGACTTCTTCCCTTCTAATTTTCTTTCTTTTGCACTCTTCTCTACAAATATATATAAATCTTGACTCAATCTCTTTATTTTAACAACAGTGGGCACATCTTCTATTAAACCACTACCAATATTTCTAGTTGATCCAGTAGTTCCATCAAAAGTTGCAGATGCAACAGCTTCACCCTGAGGCACTAGAACTTAATGCTCCTTTGCCACATTATGTGTGGCATGAGTAGATAGATAAGTAGTGGTCTCTCCAGATTCCACTTCAAACACATCCTTTAAACTTGAATAAATCATCTAAAAATTCATTGTTCCTTTTCTCTTATGTTTTTTAATAATTTCTCTTAGACTTTGTGTTAAGAGGTCACTATGTGGTACATCAGGTTGCACATCACCATGTGGTATATCAGGCTAGACATCACCATGTGCTTTTTCAAATTACACATCACCATGTGCTTTGTCAGATTGCATATCACCATGTGCTTTGTCAAATTGCACATCACCACAACTATTGTTTTCACCAACTACATTTGTTGAGTCACAAAAACATTGGCTTCTACGAGTTGGCCGCATTGTATCTTTACTTTCTTTTTGTTTTTTCTCAGCATTTTCTCTGCACTGTTTTTCATGTCTTATGTACATAAAAATCTTTCCTATAAAATTTTATTAAGCAATATTAAACAAATAATATACTACTTAGTGGATTTACAACTTGTCTGTTTGTCAAATGAAGATGCAATAAAAAATTATTATTTTTGGCCACACGTTCTTCACGAGAGCGCTCATAATTTGTGATTGGAACTTCAACAATATGATCACTATCATCTAATTTGTGCCTTAAATTTTTTTTCCTCATTTCTTGATGTCCAAATAAACAATAATGTATAATTATCTCATCAAATCAAAGAGATCTAGTTACCAGAAAAGAATATAGAGTGTATAATCTAAAGGAATACCAAATCCAAAAGAATCTGAATTTTCAAGTAGATTTGCAGATTTGAAGATACACCATCTACAAAAGTATTACAATCTAAATGTTATCATTCAATATCTTCACACTCTGTGTTTAGCAGCGAACTCCAGTAACTTGTTAATATATTTTTAGAACAACAATGACAAATATAAAAGCATACCACTATCACTGATTTCAGATCTGCAAGATTAGATATCAAAATTTTAAGACAATTGAAGGCTACAAAGATGTTACAATCTAAATGTTATTATTCTTCAGATATGTTGTTCTGTTTCACACACCACAAACAATATTAGTTTGCAAATAAGTTTGTATAATCTCAACACTGTCAGCAATCTTTTGATGACCTGCTAATACCACCTTAAAAAGAACTCATTAGAAGAGATATGTCATGCTTTAAGATAGTGAAAAGTCACATCTTCAAGAGATAAAATAGAGATAAAGAGTTTTATCAACATAGTCCAAGGACCCATACAAATGGAATAATGATTTGTATAATGAGAATTAACTATAAAAAAGACCAATATATTCTAAACCCAAAGCATATCACTGTCAAGAAATACAATCATCATGCTTATAAAGACTTCAATAAGTTCATGAGAACAAAGCCAAAGTGGGATTATTATTGTCAAATATCTTCATTGAATAATGCGACAGTGATAATACAAAGCAACAATGAACTTTTTTAGTTCATAAAGTATATCTCAACGATTCATAGTTTGATACATAGAACAATGAATCATCTAGAGTAGGTATAAGGCAGTAACAAACCATACCATGATAGTCATAGAGCTAAAAGATTGTCATTATATAGCAGTCCCAATAGATGCAAAGCAATCCATGATACAAAGATAGAGTAAAATACAGTCTAAGATAATGGCTATCTACAAAGACATTTCATCAAATGCTTGTCTTGTAGTCATTATTGTTATAAGGTGTAATTGACAATCACAGTGTAGCATGGTAACAAAGATTAAAGCTAACATATTCATATTGCAACTTTGTTCAACATTAAAGATTTGAAACAAGTATTAGTTAGAAGGCTTGCGTCCTTAAAACATAAAACAGTCTTAAAACAACATAAAATTCTTAAATAAAAAGTCATAAAATAGGGCTGATCAATAATCATCTGCATTGCCAACAAGATCAGAATCTTGATTTTCTTCCTCATTTTCATTTGAGAAATGTAATACATTCTCTCTCCCAATTTCTTCTTCAAACAGTCCCTCATTGTCTTCATCCACTTCTTCGAATGTTTCTTGTAAATTAGCATATTGTCCATCAAGCATTACATCAACAACTTCCATGAATTTTTATTTCGAACGAGACTCTATTTGAATGACATATGACCATCTCGGGCTTCTTACATCATCAATTAGAAATTACTGGTTAATTTGAAGAGGGGAAACATACGTCTCATTTGTCTCTGATAAAAATTGTCGTATTTGCACACACATATCCATACTCATCAAATTGTACCACGGATGGTCAAATCCACTTACATTTTAATAATATAGGACTATTTTCACCGAAATCCACTTGGATAATATCTTGGATGAATCCAACATAAAATTTCTTTTCATTTCCATGAAGAAATTCAGCACTAACAACACAATCGCAATTAGTTTTTCCTTTGTCTTTTTCTTCCACTCTTAAGTGACTACCATAGGCCCACATTTCACTAAAAATCATAGCCCATAAATGTGGAGATTGTGAAAATTCACTTTCCTCTGTTGTTATATCGTGACCTCCATCTTTTGCATCATTTATTGCATTAGCAATCCATTCTTTAAATTTTGGAAAAGAATCATGTCTAATCAAATCATGGCATTTGCACTTTTGAGGTCGATGTTGCATCCGAGTTTGGTTCTCTTCTTCATATTTTCTACATATAATAATGGCGTATAAATAGTAAGATTAATAATATAAATGTGTAAATGCAATTGAGTAAATAAATTATTATGTAATTTATTTTTTACCTATGCCACTTATCGAATGGAGATGTGTTTTGAAGAATAAAGGCATGTATTGCACTTCTTTCTTGATGTGATAGCTTGAAGCAACATCCATTACCTTCTAATACTTCACTTGCAACTCTATCATCTTTGTCATCATCCCATACACGTCAATTGACATTTTTAAAATCCTTCATATATTCTGTGCAAAATCCCTGGCCTCTTGCATTGAATATCCCCCAGACATGTTGCCTTCTGGTTTTTCTCTAGTATGGACAATTTTTTCAAAACCTTCATATATCGTTCTATAGGATACATATATCTCATTTTTATTGGGCCACAATGCTCTAGTTCATATTATAGATGTATCAAAAGATGCATAGAAATGTTCAAGATTGGTGGTGGAAATTCTCGTTCCAATAGACAAAGGACTTCAACAACCTCCTCCCTCAAACTATCAAAGTTCAAAGGATCTAATACATGTAACCTCATTCTCTTTAATATTAGGCCCAACCTTATAATTGCCAATCTTGTACCTTATGCCAAACTTGATATATTTACCATAGTAGGTAAGATATTCTCGATTATGACATGATAATCATGGGTCTTGAGGCCTCTTAAGTTATTAATGTCAGTTTGGCTTCTAATGCTACTACTTACATATCCAGTGGGAAAGCGAGTCTGAGATAGAAACTGTAAGAATTGTGCACGTTGTTCCTTTGTCCAGATGTAAGGAGCACCAGGTTTTCTATAATTTTCATTATCATATTTTTCAACCAAAATATTTTGACGAATATTTATTTCTCGAAAGTCTTCATGTGATGAAATAGTATGTAAGGCACCAAAAAGAGTTTCTATAATAGAATAGGCTATTTTTTTTCTTGGTATGCATAAAGTCAACAGTATGCCTAATGGATATATCCTTAAAGTATGGTAGCTTATACAATATGCACAACCTTTTTACACCGCTTTCATTACATGGATCATATCTACTACCTGCAATCCCATCATTTTCAATAAATGACATTCTTTTCTGTCCATACTTAATAATGTAATCACCTGTTATTAGCAATGGCGCTTCACGATTCTCTTCTTGACCATTGAAACGTGTTTTTTGTTGATGATATGGATGATCCATTTTAAGGTAAGCACGATGTCCATAATAAATACACTTACGCAAACTTCTTGAGTGCCTCACAAAATTCTTAAAGTTGCAAGCAGGACATCCATGGTATCCATGAACAGAGAGACTGGATAATGTGCCATACATAAGAAGATCATGAATCGTAAACAATAAGGAAGCTCTTAAAGTGAATTTGATTGAATGACCATCCCTTAAAGATTGAATTGCTCAATTCCTTTCCACAATTCCATTAACTCATCATACAATGGCTCTAGATAAGCATCTATTATTTCTGAAGTCACACTTTTCTTTCCTGGTATAATCAATGATAACATTAAGAAAAATGGTTTAGTTGCTAACCATGGAGGCAATTTATAATTTATTAGAAACACTGGCCAAGTTGACCATTTAGTACTTTGATCTGAGAATGGGTTCACCCCATCTAGAGCCAAACCCAACCTTATATTATGAGGATCTTGAGAAAAATCAAGCCATCTATTATCAAATTCCATCCACGTCTTTGAATCAAGAATATGTCGTTGTTTTTCATCGGTGCTCTTATTTTGGGCATGCCGCTGCATAAGTTCAACAATGTCTTTGCACCTATACATTCAAAGTAATCGTGGGATTATCAAAAATTGGCAAAGAAATTTTCTAGGAACTGCAACTGATTTCAACCCTTGTCTATACCTCGCTTCATGACATTTCATAAATTCACTATCACTTGCAAGATTTTTGTGAAATAATACAAAGCCATTCACACATGTGTGGATGTTTTCATACCCCAAGCCAAGCTTACTTATTTGCTTTTTACATTGACTTCATTTTGTTGGCAATGTGGAGTCAGCTAGTAACAATGAACTTAATAATGCCAATAACTGATCTACACTCTCATTTGTCCAACCATGCACCACTTGCAAGTTGAGAATTTGAAGGATTGTTGTCAAATGACTTAACTTACAATTAGTATAAACATGCTTTAAAGCATCCTCCATTGACTTGGCCCAATCATCTCTTAGACCCTCATTAAGCATTCTATCAACTTCAAACCCTTCATCAATGATTTATGCCTCTTCATCTATGTTTGGTGCCACTTCATCTATGTTTGTTGCCACTTCATCTATGTTTGTTGCCTCTTCATCTCTCACAGTCTACAATTATATCATATCTTCATAATAATTATAATCCCAAGGGCTTATACCACTATGCCCACATCTTATCATATGTTGATAAATCACATTTCTTTTTTTCACCTTTCCACCAAGACAATTATTACATGGACATGGATATTTGTCCAAGCTCCTCTCATTAGATACTCTTTCATCTTATGCATGATATTGATCCGTAGTCAACCTTCGATGTTGATCCATCTATAATATTATGTATTCTAGTATTAATTTAGTTTCTAATTCCAAGAAAAATAAATAAATTTGAAAACAAAGATGCCAAAACATTGTTGAAAGTAGTCACTTTTAATAGAGACCGTAATAGAAATAAGAGGATACAATGAGTCATTGTTTTGAGATCTATCTTACATTCATTTGAAGTTTACCTACTAAGAATGGAATATGTGTGTGTTTCCTATCATCTTACTTTCAGCAATGAGGGTTTTAAATTACCTCTGAATTTGTTGTAGAGGGCCTTGCTGACTTCAAATTCACTGCAACAAACTCTGAATTCCTTGCCCACCTTTTCAAAAGTCTCTAGGTCATATCTAAACAATATTTATCCCCCATGCAAGTGCTTCAATACCTGTGCATGAGAATAACAAACGTAAAAAATAATCCAAAGATGAAACATTCAAGGCACATTCAAGTAACTAGTGATATTCAATGATGACACATCAAGCCACTCTTTGATCAAAGAACAATAGTAAGACTTGGGATAATATAGTGTGTTATCTACAACAAACTATGATACGATCAAATCCAAAGATTATGGACAATAATAAGCCAAAATCAATGACAAAAAACAATAATAAGCCAAAATCAATGATAGAGAACAATAATAAGCCAAGAATCTTAGCTTAATAAATGCAACAACCAATACATAGTAATAGATTCAATCTTTTAGTACCAAAGAACACTACAAGTTAACAACTCAAAAATTGCAGAAGCCAAACAATATAATGAAGAATATGTGTCCTTAATCAAAATGACACTATCATATGTTTCCAATATACTTTGATATGATGGTCAAATAATGGTTAATTTAGACTATATATTTTAAATAAGAGGTATTTGATTATATAGAAAAGATAAATAGAAATTAGGTCCAATTGACATGAAGATAAATGATAGTCATTGCTAAAATCAGTTTAAAGTGTATTCATTTAGGAACCTTTCATAAAATATTCACAACTTTCACATCATAAAAAGATCTTAAAATATCCATTGTTTATAATGATAATAATTTGATTGTTCCATACACCTTCTTTTACTATTTTAAAAATCCCATCGACCAAAATATTGTGCAGTAGAAGTATGGAGTGCATTTCATCTATTTTATGCCCAAACATTTCATCATACCACTTTATTTTCAAAGGCACCCAAAATTTGATGTGTAGTACTTCGAAAATCTCTAAAATAACCCTACTTATTGGTGTTGGCATCACTTCTAAGATTTTATAACAAGGGTTTCTATTTTTAAATGTCTGTATTAAAATATTCATTACACCCCCAACATTCAATTGTTGTGCTGGTATATAAGAAATATATGCATATCAAACCTTATTCCTAAAATCTTTATTTTTTGAAATCATGGAAACGTTACATAATTTAAAAAAAGGCAACCAAAAGAATGCGGAGAGATAAAACAAAAACTCTATAAAGCAACTATTTTACATACCTCAAATACAAAATCGTAGGAGCCCAGTCAAATCAAAATAGTGATAGGGTGGAACAATAAAAAATGGCAAATCAAGGAAAGAATGAAAGATCCGCACCAAATTCTTATACAATGCAGTCTAGTTGAAGGATTTTCATTCAACACAAGATAGTGAAGGGGTCATTATGATGATTTGTTTGAAGGTTCATAAGTTAAAGGTAGTCACTACCATATAAAGAGTGAATAAATTGAAGAGCCTAATGAATTGCCAGTGTAGCATGAGGATGTATGATGTTAACAATAACAAACTGATATTATGATGGTGGCGAAACTACAAAAAAGTTTTTATCATATTTTTATTGAGCATCAAAGCAACCAGCTTGAGCCCATGAATGATAGGCATCATGTTGTAGAGTATCAACCCTTGTTGAACAAGGGTGTCACATTTTTTGAGGCTCGATCAGTGAAAGGAGACATCCTCTTTGCTTCATAAGCAGGTGAAGAAATATGAATGCATGAAGCTAGTAATGGTGGCTACAATGATATATTTTAGTTGAAGGATTTTCATTTAGCACAAGATAGTGAAGGGGTCGAACTGACAGTAATATACG
This sequence comes from Cryptomeria japonica, assembly GCF_030272615.1. Taxonomy (NCBI): domain Eukaryota; kingdom Viridiplantae; phylum Streptophyta; class Pinopsida; order Cupressales; family Cupressaceae; genus Cryptomeria; species Cryptomeria japonica. The sequence continues at coordinate 122,316,262 of NC_081407.1, forward strand.
TGCAAATTTTGTTTGCATCTTTGTATAAAAAATGGCATGAGTTGAAAAGTTTGAAAATTAAATATGAAGTGGTTTCGATTCACCATTTTGTGTATAAGCAAAGAGGAGAGGTCGATGTCTTTGTTTATTTGCCTACAAAACAATGATAAAATGGGTCATTACAATCATAAGTTGAATACATGAGATCTTCCTTGACTCAAATGAATGATAGTGTACTGATTTCTTCAAAACCTGCTACTTTCTTCCCTAGTTCTCTTTCCTCTCAGCTACATAAGACTCTTTTTACTTGTAAAATTATTGATCTGGGTTGGTTGGGTTATTGTTTCCTTTGTGAGAATGAACATTCCAAAAGGACCTACCTATGCTTATTAAGGCCCCAGTAGTTTGAGGTTAGAAGATACCAGGGGTTCTAACCAATTTGGGGTGAATATGGATATAGAGTTTAACATGAAGAGTATGGTAGGCTAAGGATCCTTCCAAGGTCAAGAGTTAGAGATGCTACAAGCCAGTGTGATTTTGAATCAAACCCAATGAAAAAAAGTATCAAAATGATAGTGATATGTTAGAAAAGGGTATTCTTGCAGTCAAGAGGTTTTGTCTCAATTTTCACAATCAAGTGACAAAGAGCTTTAAAAAAGTCTTTCAATGATAATAACAGAACATAGTCTTCCGAATAGTCACAACTTTTAGAAGAGAACAGGCCAGATTCTCACAATCAAGAGTCACTGCCAAAAGACATTAATGCTTTCATGAAAGATTATAGCAGCATTCGAGACAAACCATTGCAACCCTAGCATAGATAGGAATGAATGAATTAAGGTTTGTTAGAAAATCCATCAAAAGGGCAGAGATATTCAATCATGAGGCCTATCAAAGCATGCATTGCAGTAGATACTATGATTGAATCAAAAGAACACAATGCATAAAATCCTGAAAAAGGTTATAAAGCCACAAAAGACAGTTGCGAAGACAAAGATGCAGTCACTTGAAGGGTCTAATAACCTTGCAGAGTGACACTGGTTAATCTAAGGGCATAATAATGAAGATCAAAACCCTCAAGGTTAGACAAAGACAATCCAATCATGAAAGTATAGTGAAGAAGGACAAGTAAATGACCTAGAACGGTAATATAGAAGCACTATCAAAGCAAAATCCCTGTCAAAAAGTTAGGATAGTCATGGGCAATGGGTGTAAACCTCAAAGGATGAGAGCAATTTTGATGATAATAGTAGAGCAATTTTGGACACTTAAAAGCATATTTGACTTGAAAAAAAAGATACTTTATAGATATGCCTATATATTAGCAGTAGTTTGCATCCCAAAACTTTCATTTTTGGAACATTTGGGAGTCTCTCTTGGCATGAAATAATTTCTATACACAATCTGAGCTCTTGGAATCTAATCAATTACTTGATTATCATGCAAAATCAATTGACTATATATGAATGCATCTCTATGTTTATCAATAGGCACACTACCCTTGTTGCGACTATTGCTTCAAAAGTAAACAAGGCGAAACCAGGAGAAAACAATACATTTAATGTTAAAGGCAAGATGAATACATACTCGTAGGCCTTGTAGCAGTCAGAGACAAAGATAGACATGAGATGAAAGCAGATATTCTCTGAATAAGCTACCGCATGGAGATGCAAAAAATTCATTTTAGAGAACCATGTAATGCAGATTAACTTCGCCCCATTCATTTGCCGCTTGATATGCTAAAATGTTTTTTTGTAGATAGCCCTTAATGCAGACAAAAATCCACTTCATGCCATTTATTTGCCCTTAATTAGCAGCTCAATATGCTTAAATGCAAGTTTTTCTATCTTTATTTTTTATTTAAGGCAATCAAAATACTTTTAATTTTAATTTAAGATAATTTAAATGTTTAAGAAAATAATTATTTTGTCTTTAAAAATTGTCTTAAACCTCCTTTTTATGTAGTAGTGGTGAAATGTTTTTTTTGTTTTTGTTTTGTTTTAGGTAAGTGTATCATTATGGGGATAACGCCCTATATTACTTTTAAAAAGAATAGTCGTGATGAAATGTTATTACTTTTATTCTTATTATATTTTTAATGGAAATAAAAATAAAATATAATATAATACATATGCTAATATAAATATTTATTATTTATAAATAAAATTAATATTTAAAATAATTAATAAATTACAAACAAAAATATTACAATCGATCATTTAAAAAAAATCTATTATAAATCAAAAGTTATGTATAAATGCGTATAGAATATAAAGAACCTAGTTTGAAAGCAATGTTGTTTCATTTTCAATTAAAAGCTAAATAGGGGAAAGTACCTAGTAGTTGAGCATGTTCCAATTCTTGTGATAGAAATTGTTGATTTAATGCCCCATACTTGTTGATTTAATGTCCAATTTTTGTATAATGTGTTATCAAATGAGGGATACCTCATGACTAATATATTGTATAGAGGAGTAGTAGTCATTTATTTAGTCATTTTTTATTTATGTGACAAATAATTTAGTTGTGTTTCTTACCTAATGACCAAATTAGTCATTTATTTAGTCATTTATAGTTGTGTTTTCTTATTTGAGGACCAAATTAATCATTTATTTAGTCATTTATAGTTGTGTTTTCTTACCCGATGACCAAATTAGTCATTTATAGTTGTGTTGAAAAAATGACTAAAATTTGGTCATTTTTACTTATCGTGACTAAAATTTTTAGCCACCTGGTCATTTATTGGCCATATTTCTACTAATGCTAGAATCTTTCATGACAAGAAAGATACCCAACCCAACACGAGGAAGACTAGCAATGTGATACTGGCAAGACTAATGGGCTTGTGTGACTAACATGATCTATCCACATTCTACAATAATGTAACGATATCATGACGCACAAGATGCATACAAGACACATACAAAGATAAGAGAATCAATCCTTACTTAACTATCTAAAGTCATTTTGAGATCTTAACTCTATCTTAATCACAAAGAAATAAAGAATGCATCGATGCATTCTAGTTGGTGATTTACACAACAAGAAATTCAACTATTGAAAAAATAAAAAAGAAATATGAGCACATTTAGCTTAGTAACTCAAATAAGTATATTCATCACATCTTTAATTCAACCATACGGAAGCTTGCAGGAATATATGTCTACATTCATAATCATTCAAGGAATCACCTCATGCAATAAATACACATGATCACTTATCAAAATATCTTATACATAATCACACATTCATTCACGCTAAAAAGATGCACTTGTTATGTAACAACCCTTTTGTTCTACCCTTTCATTTTACCAAGTTTTAACCCACAAGTGAAAGAAACACGTTGCCAAAATACGAGCAATAAATATTTTCTATTTATTTTCAATTCAAGATACATAATTGAAATAAATCTCATTTCATATTCATTTAACATGAAACATATACAATGTCATTTTCATAAAAATATAAATGCATTTACATTATCCTTTTCAAACTTCCATTTTCTTTAGGAATATTTGAATACAAAGAAAGCTTCTACTCAGCTTAGAAGAGTACATAAGTAATACATAATGGTCCAGATGTCCTTCTTGGCATACATCCTCAAATATCAACCACCAACTGCATGAAGAAGAGAATCACTCAAGCACTTTTCCACCCAACCAAGACTTAACAGTCGCCCGTACCTCTTCCAACTGAAGTAGCCTGACCCTTTGACAAAGAGTTTATTTTAGTAACCTCACAATATAATATAGCCTTCTGAGCATAGTGTTGTGTCCTACATAACTATAGCTACCATACATAGGCTACAACCTACATGTATGGCGTTCCCTGCCTAGTATGTAAACCTAGATCATAGTGAACCGACAATGTAGACAGTGGCAACCTAGACTAATTTGGCCAAATAATTCATCACCTAGTACTACAAGTGAGAGTCTATGTCCACCCAATTCATTTCTCTATTTGGTAAACTAACCATCGTATGCAAAATTCATCATTATTCAATTAGAATCAAAGGGAAATCACGAATCCCTATCTAATCAAAGAATCCTAATAAACCAATGAAATAATACAAGACAAAGTAATAGGAATATAAAATATTCAATTAAGACTCCATATTCCATGATCACATATGGATTCCATTGTTCTTCTACTTCCTGTGGTATGCTGTCTCTCAGATATCGCACTGCTAACCTGCAAATGACACAAGATTTTGAAGATCGTGATTCTATTGAAAATGGAGAATTGATGTTGAATTTATATATTTTTGGAGGAGATTGAATAAGAGGTGGAACTTAAGTGAGTTCACATGTTGATTGATAGTTGAACTGTTGATTTGGAGGTGGAATGGAATAGATTGAATTGTTAATTGAGTTAACTGATTGAGAAAAACACTAATTGAAAGACGAAAAAAGAATGATTGGAGGATAATTAATTGATGAAAAAGAAAAATTTATTTAGAAAAAACTAATTGGAAGATAGAAAAACAATGATTGGAGAGAAATAAAGAAATGATGTAATTAATCAATTAACTGAAATAATCAATTATAATAGATGAATTAGTTAACTGATTGAAATCTTTTTGCAAAAAAAGCAAAGTGGAAGATAGAAATAGAGATTGAAAAGATAATAGAATTTAGATAGAATAATTTATGGTTTGAATGATTTAATTAATGGTTTGAATGATTTAATGATGATAGAATTTAGATAGAATAATTAGTAAGTGCCAAAGAAATATGAAATTAGAAGAATAAGATTAATTAAATTAATTAAAAAAATAAAGAATTATTTAATCAATTAGACGAATAATTAGTACATGATCAATGAGATGTTTTTAGGTGTCTACATTTGCCCCTCTTTGAGACAATGTCGAAACAAAGTTGTTTCAAAGAAAATTAAAAAAAAATCTGCCCCAGTATGCCCCAGTGACGCTTAGGGAGTAATGTCCCCTCGAGAGATTGTTTATGCATTAAAGGTATGAATGATCTCTCGAATGAAGAAGAATGTGAGACAGAAGAATAGCTAGTTGATGATATGAATGGGTTTTATTGGATTAAAGAAATGATTAGAATGATTTGAAGATTGACTGAATGATAAGATTGATAGGATTGATGGGATTGTTCAATTTGATTTGATTGATAGGATTGATCGGATAAAGATAAAGATTAAGTTTGGTTTCATGAAGGACACATCCTGTATAAGACAAATGATAGATGATCGTGTCTAGTGTCAAGAAGGAATAATCTTGTATAAGATTGTTAGGATAACCGGTGGACAACTGAGAGGGGGGGGGGTGAATCGGTTGTCAACAAATTATAAAACTTTAAGCACACAAAACCTTTTACTAGAATGCATAAACCAAATACTGGAATAACAGATATATCATTAAGAATAAACATAAACCATAAACCAAATACCATGCATCCACAACACATAACACCAAGATTTGTACGTGGAAAACCCGGTAAAGAGAAAAACCATGATGGGAAGCCTACCCACAGTCAGGTGATACTTCTATAGTAAGTATGTGAATACAATAAGGGGCTTGCACATGCAAGAAGGCACACTGCCTAGAGCGCACTGCTCATCACAAAGGAGCCTCACTGACTACAAAAGTTCTTTGAAATACAATCTGAAAAGAAGATTGAACTGCAAGAATAACATCTCCTATGCTTGAGTATAGTTCTAGTTAAGCTCAATACCGAAGGTCTAAAAGCTCTTACACAAACCCTATTCGATCACCTATGATCAACCAAAACCTTTGCATATGATTACAACTTTATTCGCACACAGATAATCCTATAACCCATGACCCATGATCTACAAAGAGATCTTACATCATATATATATGAACCCGGGACCTAAACAATTAGGTCGGCCACCTAAAAGATAATACAATAAATCCATTACATAAACCCGCAAACCAATTCGACCTGAGACCGAAACAACATAAACCAATCAATAAATCCAACCAGTAACACATCGGGAGCATCAACCAACACATTAGATAAACCGGTCCATAACTTAACATAATAATACCGGACCTAAAATAGGTCACCATAATCCAAATGAAACACCACCGATCAATTGGAACACAAACATGATAACCATCAGCATCCTAAGAACCTTCTAGAAGCCGCACCAACACCACTTATCGAATCCATCAAAAGATCTTCAATAAAGCTCTGCCAGTAAAACCCTTACCGGTAACCAAAAGGCTTACTAGAACATATGATAGCATTCGGATCATCAAATCTAAAACCAAATAAATGAGATACTCATCAGAACCACATGAATAACCAATCCAAACCATTTCCACCAATCAGAACATACTGGAGAATACCAGAGACAAATCTCTTGATCATCATCAACATCCAACCACTCTACCAGAACCCTGTAGACAACCAAGAAGCAAGTGTTGATATCAATGCAACACATAATTAATTCCTCCATATTGCCAACAAAGATAAATGATAGATCAAAACTGGATGAAAAATGAAATATGATGAAGGTGAGGAATAATTGATTGATAGATAGAGTAGTTGATATGAGGAAATGATATAATTATAGATGAAAAGATTGGAATTAAGTGATGAGAGAAATCATGTTAGATGAAAGAATGATTGAAAAGAATAAAAAAGGTTGATCCAAGAAAATATACTTGATGAGAGAATGATCTAAAGAGATAACCAACATGACAAGATTGATGATAGATTATGAGAGAATGAAAGATGAGAATTAGAAGCAATTGAGGATGATTGATATAAAACGATAGATTGATAATGATAGAATAAAAATGAAGATGACGGTTTTCATGATTTTTTGTGCCTTTATTCATAGCGCAATATATATTCATCACCGAGCCTTATTATGTAACAATGGAGCTTTGCACATCAGGGTATAAGGAACCAAGATGTAAAGATATCTCATTGAAGAAACAAACACGTAGCAGACAAGGAATGAACCCTCCATTATGGGAATAATGCCAGGGGTTGAGGTATGTGCGATAGTCACAAGCATAACTATCCATGATATTTTGTATGAGATATTTGCCGAATGAACGTACCAATCACAGACACCCACTAGAACTATTTCCCTAGAACTTCATTGGTCAACACCACGAACAACAAACAAAGAAAATGATCATGACCATCCTGGCTCCTCTAGTCACTTGTGGATATCCTTGAGTAGCATAGAAACATGATCTGTCACCAAATGATAAAAGATAAACTTAGCACAAAATTCAGCAGCCATACTAATTTGTGTCTTTGTTTTGATTGCTTGATGTGATAGTTAATCATATTTGTTCTCATAAAGTCGCGGACCCTATTTAAGACTGACTTGTCTGATTTTGAGTGTATCCTCTTCTGTCTAAGATAAGATAATGATCACTTGATATGGATATTGATACGATTGATAAGACAGTTTGATCAGTTGATTGCAGATGTTTGATTAGATAGTTGTATCCTTTATTGAACTTTGTGCAAAGTGTTTGTTGGATATCTACTAGGGTTTTTGATTCTCGCGAGACATGTTATTGCAATTTTTTTGATTGATTTTCGATTATTTTTTAGATTTTCTTTTTCTTTTTTTTTTAAAGATTTTGTAGATCATTTTCAAGTGTTTTTTTTATTGATTTTTTTTGGACTTTATCTAAATGTTTTTGGTTGATTTTTTTAGGACTTTATCTGAATGTTTTTGGTATTTTTTGAATTTTTGTAGGACTTTATATGAATATTAGGATTTTTTCAGCTATGCCCCTAGTATGCAGACCTATATGACATGATAATCTATAGAATGCATGTGGAGACAATGAATTTTTGACATGACCTATGTTAATGCAATATGCATGATGAAGATGCATTTCCTATTTCAAAAAGGATGATTGTGTTTGTTTAGCATTTTGTAATACAACAATTAAGTTTGAGGTACAAAGCATTTTATAGATAATTGGTCAATCGATCCTTAATGTCATGTGGAACTTCCAAATTAACACACTTAGTGACTCGGATTTACAAATGGAGAAATGGAAAAATTATCCTTTGGTTCTTGAAAATTTGATCTTCTTTTGTCCATCTGTGTGCAAATGAGTTAATTGTCGCTCTTGTGTTCAATAAAGATCCTTAGCATCCTATATAACTAGCTACATGAATTATTCTAACTTCAAAAGCATCTCGAATAGAGCCTCACTGCCAGCAAGATTTTAGAGATCTGATGAGGCTATAGACTGTAATCTCTCGAATATTGCTCTATTGCCAGCAGGCATCCATAGCTCTGATGGAGTTACTCACATGTTCCTGTTGGCATTATGTGAACCGGTATGAGGACATGATGACATTGTATGTTGTCATTGATGTCAATATGTTGAAGAAGAGAGAACCGATATGTTACCAAGAACCAGTATATGTGAGAACCGGTATAACATTGTGAACCGGTATGTGTGCCAAAGTGAAGCGGTATGTTTGTTCAAGGTGAACCGACATGTTGGTATGGGAACTGGTACATGGAAGCTTTGTATGACTACCGATTGGTAGTCTCAACTTCAGGGTTTCCGGTTGAAGTGCTTCAAGCCTGTGTGGCTCAACCGATGACTTTGTGTGATGATTTAGCATTGTAATGAAGAACAGATCATGTTGCCACGCCAGCCTTGTGTGCATGAAGGATCTTGCATGAAGGAGATTGTTCCTATCTACCTCAAGAATGTGCGAAGTCTATAAATGGTGGAAAATGAACGATGGAGAATGTCTTGAGATTGGTTCAAGACTGTTGCATTTAATGCAATGTGCTCAACGGTCAGAATTGAACCGTTTGAATTGCTTAACCTAACAGGTTTAGGGTTTATGCTACCGACCTATCTGTTTCCTATAAGGTCGATGTTGTGTTTCTTTCTGAGGTTGTTGGCAAAAGTTGTGTGTGTGTCTCCAAGTGAAGAGATACGTGATTCTTGCTAGACCAGAGGAGAGAAGTGATACCTGCAAAGTGTAAGTGCAGAAGGTGAAGAGGAGCTAAAGCGAATCTACATTGGCATTGAGTGTTGTTACCAGATCATTGTAATACCTGTTGATCTCTAACCACTTCAACAGTTGGGAAATCCCTTAATAGGGTAGCTTTAACTGGCTTATTGTAAATCCTTTAACCGGGTGACTCAAAACCATTGAGTTCTTGAAATCCTCTAACAAGGTAACCTTTAATAGGGTTTAACCCTTAACCAGGTATTCTAGCCATCCCTTAACCGGGTGATCCCTAACAGGATCGGTTCCTAACAGAACCTATTATATCAGTCTTTAACTGGACAAGGCTCCTAACAGAGCAGACTTCTAAAGAGTTCAAAAACAGCTTGTGGGTATTCATCCCCACCGTGGTTTTTCCCAGTTGGGTTTCCACATGAAAAATATGTGTGTCATGTGTGGTGTTATTCATGTGATGGTTTAAGTGATTTGTGTCTGAAGGTAAATCATGTTGATCTAGTTGTTTATACTTTTTGATAATAGATTACCTATTCATGCACTAGGGTGAAATGGAAATGAAGTATTAGATTGTATGAAAAGATAAGTGTCAATCGGTTTATACTTGTCTCAGTTATTTTGGATTTTGCCGGTTGTACTCTATTTAAGACTAGTGTTATTGTTTGTTTGCCAAAGCGAAGTGTCTGCTGACAAACTGGTTTTAGGAAAGTGTTTTTGTCTATACTGATTCACCCCCCCTCTCAGTACTGGTTTGGTACTATCCGTTCATCATTGAGTTATCAATTCCCATAGTCAAGATTTTTGTCGCACTTTATATGTGTGATATTTCAGCTATATATAATTTCTCTTTTGCCTTGAGATGAATATTTGGCATAGCACTTTTTCTTTTATATTTTTTTGCCTTGACTTGTAAGTAATGAAACCTACTTGGGTGTGATAATTACAACGACGCTGAAATAGAATTTTAGATTTTTCACCAGTCATATGATCAACTAGGTGTCTAGAATGAATTAGAGATTTTGTTAATGTGTTTGAGATATAGCAATTGGTATATTTTGAGTTAATAAGTCTCAAATAGTGAAATTTCTACACAACCATAAGTAAATTCTCATCACAAGGTAATGTTGAAAATGAATGACCTTAGGATCTCAAAGACTTCATGTCTGAATATCTAAGAAAGGAGATGACCCTTGTTTCTCTTCAATGAAAACAAATGATAAACTTGGACAGTTGTCTTGTTTTATTGATGCTGCTATATGCTAATGTAGAATTTTTGTGAATGTGAAGCATTTGAAAAAGAAACTATATGCCATGCAATTATTTGAAGAAAATGATATGTAATACATAAAGCCAAACCTAAAATAACCCAACCCTTATATGTAGTATCATTTAAGGTGCATGGTTTTCATAGGTTCAGGGAGTTTTGTGTAGGTAGTTCATTGGTCTTTGTTTGAAGAGTCAAATAACGATGTGTTTTCCAATAGGATATAAGGACTCAGCTAAATGTACATATTCGACATCTCTAATGTTGATTTCCTTAGTTTTTTAATTTTGTGGATCATCAAAGAAAAATCCAGCTCTGGCACCCATGAATTCAGTTATAGCCTTATCATTTTCAAATAAATCCAACTATGGTAGATACTCTTGCCCCCAATCTATCAAGTGTGGGTGTATGAGGCAAATAGATTCTGGTTCAGAAGTTGTGACATGAGCAAGTGTTATGCATGTTTCTATTGATGCACTTGAAGAGGATGATGAAGCCAACCAAGTGTTGATCTCATTAGCTAGTGTTATGCTTGTGCTTGAAGAAGATGATTTTATAATTTGGGTGTTGATTTCATTATCTGGTGCCATGCCTGAGTCTGTCACTACATTGGCATGTGAAAATGGCACATACACAATCATTGATAATTTGATCTCTACAGTATGATCAGGATTGGTGACTTCATTGATAAGGGGTTCATGAAAAACATGTGTAGAGGGATTGGTATCGTGAGGGGGACTAGGAGAAATGGTAAGTTCGTTTGAGAGGGAATCTTGTGAGAAACATGGAGGATTATGATATGGAGTTGAAGGGATGGAGGGATCTTGTATTGGATCTGGAGAAATAATGAGATCTTGTTCAGGACATTAAGATGAAGGAAAACTTTGATCTTGACTTGGAAAGGGGTTATTAGGAAGGATGGAAGGGATGTCATGATGTTGCTTAGGACATGAAGGTGAAGGAATACTTTGATCTTAACTTGTAAAGGGGTTATTAGGAAGGATGGAAGGGATGTCCAATTCTTGCTTAGGAGGTGGGTGTTGGATGGGACTTGAAAGGACACTTTATTCCTGGGATATAAGGGTATCATTATGAATGGAATAGAAAAGAGTGAGCGGATCATCATAAGATTCTTGGTCAGTGGGATCTTGATCAAAAATTGGATTAGATGAAATAGTTTGTTCTTGATCTTTATTTGTTTCAGGACTCATTTCTTCTGATTTTGGATTATCCTCTTGACACGACGAAGAAGTTTGGATATGTATGGGAGATTCTAGGAAGGTTTCAACACTTTGGCCTGATGAGAAAGGATTTTGAATGGGGCTCTCTATAATATGAGTATATGATTGCAGTGGATCTTGCATTTCTGAAGCATGGAAAGGACTAGCATCGAGACTTGGATTAGATTGGATTTGAATTATGGATAGTCCTTAGGAGGTTGTGTTATTGGATAAATATGGTGTGGACTGCTCTTGTGTGACTTCAGGGTATGAGGAAATGGTGGAAGATATGGAGGCTACTTGAGGTGCAAAGTCTTGATGGGAAGAGCCATTGCTAGACATGAGCAAATGACCTTGTTGCATGATAGGTGACACATTGACCATGTTCAATTGATGTCCAAAGGGTGACATGTTTGTAAATACACTTGCATTCATTTGGGACACCCTTGGTGGTGCATTTAAAGACATAGGAGGATATTCATAGACATGTGATGTGACTAAAGGAAAAATTGATTGTGTAATTGTGTGCGACTTTGGTAGTGGTTGAATTGTTTGTGCAATTTGTGGTGTTGAGAGTTGTGTTGTTTGTTGTATTGGTTGTTGGACTTGCATTGTTGGATGTGTTTGTTGTTGATATTGGTTTCTCGTGCTTATTTTTGTGAGAATATCTGGTATGTTTGATTTCATAATAAGAGCTTGCACATCAACTGACTCTAAATTTATATTGGGATATCTGAATTTTGGAATAGTTTGAACATCTGGGATCTACTCTCTTCACTTTTTTTAACATTTTTTTCCAAGAAATCTATTTCTCAAGCTAGTTTCTCTTCAAGTGGTGGAGAAATAGGTATGACACTTGTTTGTTCTTGATAAGTTTGATGCATGTTTTGGGACATCTATATGTTGGATTGAAATGATTGAATGTTTGGTTGCAATGATATTGTCCCACGAAAGTTAGAGGTTTGATAAGGGTAATGTTGTCTCCTAGAAGTTTGAGAGCTTGTTTTAACCATTGCACTATATGCCTTTTTTTGGATTTTTGAAGTTTAAGGATGAAATGCAATGCAACTAAAGGATGAAAGTGCAAACCTATTTTTTGGGGATTTTGAGAATTTTGAAAATGGACAGATGCAACCGAGGATGACAAATGCAACCTATTTTTTTGAATTTTTTTGAATTTTTTTGACAAATTGGATTAAGGAACGACAAGATGAAATCCTAAAGAATGATAACACAACTTTGGACTTGGACTAGGGAACACCCTAATTTTGAAGATAATGCAAAATGGAGATAATGATTTGACCCTATGCCTTATGAGGATGAAGAGTATGCAAGGACTAAAACTGGGATTATGATGACTGTGCAAGGACTTGTGCAAAGATTATGACGACTATGCAAGGACTTATGTGATAATTATTACAATTGTCCAAGGACTTATGCAAAGATTATGACGACTATGCAAGAAGTTATGTGAAGATTATGATGACTATGCTAGGAAAATATGTGAAGATTATGATGACTGTATATGAGGATTATAATGAGGATGATAATGGGGACGATAATGAGCACGATGCAAGGACATGCAAAGTAAGGACGTAAATGAGGACTATAATGAGGAAAATAAAGAAGACTATGCAAAGTAAGGAAAATAGGGACTATAATGAGGATGATAATGAGGACTATGCAAGGACTTATGCAAATCCTAAGGACTCCAAGAAAACCCATGGTCACAAGTATGTAACATTTTGGACTTTGTTGAACTGTCTGATGTTTGAAGCTAGACTCTGTTTCAAGTAACTTTGTTTGTAGGACAAGTCTGTTTTTCAATTTTGATAACACCGTCTGAAGATAAGTATAGCTAGATGAACTGTGTTTTGACAAACTCTGAGAATTTAGAGCTATGCAAGGTAGGGCCTAAAATAGCCCGAAGACTGACTCAATACTAGTCTAGCACAACAATACATATAAAAACATAGAAGACAATCTTAGGCTAGAAAGTGGAAAACATTCAAAGAGGCCCTTACAATAAAATGTTGAAACAAGATGAACAACTAGAGAGTCTGGCAACACTACTCCACTTCACGACACACACTTCTCAGGTATTCCAGTACATGAAGATTATCTATGGGGTACGATCTGCACTCCCAAAATCAATGAATGTGAGATTTGGGCCACTAAGTTGGTTCTTATTGTAAATCTCGAGGGATCTCGATCCAATGCTAGATTCTTAGAGCAAGCCACTTGAGGCTTTAGTTAAGCTTATCAGTGTAGGGAAGGCCATGACATATGTCAAATTCACTCAACACTCTAGCCGCCTGACTAATATATTTATATAGAGGCTTGAAAAACCTGCTCGAGAGTACACTGGGAGAGATGATATCCCCAATGCATCCCAATTCGAAGTGCCTCTGTGGGGTGATGAAATCCCCAGCCAAAGATACCCCTCACTACTAAAAAGAAAAATGGGTGTCGTTATCACCTTTCCCTCTCTCCCAAGACCCCAAAGGCGGGTGGAAAGGTACTTCCACCCAAGACACAAAAAAGTTTTTTTCCCTTATATATCGCAATGTGTGATTTATTATATTCATAAGGAAAATTTATGTCCATTTTAAAACCCAAACTAAGGTGTGAAATATGCATGTGCATGTCTATTTTAAAACACCAAAGTGAAGTGTGAGATCATGCATATCAATTTTAATCCCAAGATTTATTTTAAGCACCAAGATGAAGTGTGAGATCATGCATGTCAATTTTTATCCCAAGATTTATTTTAAGCACCAAGCTGAAGTGTGAGATCATGCATGTCAATTTTAATCTAGATTTATTTTAAGCACCAAGCTGAAATGTGAGATCATGCATGTCAATTTTAATCCAAATTAAATTTAAGCACCAAGATGAAGTGTGAGATCATGCATGTGAATTTTAAACCCAAAATCCAAAAGTGAGTTAACCCTAAATAATCCTGCAATCAAATTACCATTAATCTCAAAATAGTCTGGGATGATCAAGCCTTCTCTGTAATTTCGCTACACGCTGCAAATAGACCATTAGTAGCAAAAATCAAAATGACAACATTTAATTTATTTATTTTTAACCCCAAAATAAAATTACAAAGAAGATACCCCTGATGAATTTCTAAGAGCTTTCCAAAAAAGTAAGAATTTTAGAAAAAGACATTAATTTGCACTCTGGAGAGTAGATTTATGGAAAAACATGAATTTTTAAAGATCTAGCTTTACGTTAATTATTTGACATCAAAAACAAAAAGTGTAAAGAAGATACCCCCTGTGAAATTTCAAGAGCTTTCCAGAAATATAAGAATTTTTAAAAAATTCTTTGATTTTGTGCCCAGAATTCAGAATTTATTAAACAAATTTAAATGACCATATCTCGATCAAAACAGATCATACAGATCTGAATTTTTTACCGTAGGCGTGTTTTGGGACCTTAACCTGTTGTAAAAATATCTCACATAAATTCGTTTATTTTCTCAAAAAATCAAAGATTCATGAAAATAATTGCAACTATCAAATCTCACTCAAAAATGATGAGCTAAGGCTGATTTTTTTACTGTAGAGTCGTGAGATGGTCGTTAACCTACAGTAAAAAAATCATGGATAAATTCACAAAATTTTAGAAGATATGGTAAAATCTTTGAATGGGCTGCAATCTTGCCTAGAACATGATCTACACAATGTTAGTCTTGAAATTTTTGAATAAAACACCAATTAAGATAAAAAAAAAAACCTCTTAGATTATGAATTTAAAAGAGAGGTGTAGTTGCAAGATCCAATAACTATACCTGCAGGCATACATAAAATTCCAAATCAGAAGGTTGTTGAATTCACGTCGGGTTCACCATAATGTCGTATGCTTAAATTCATCATTATTCAATTAGAATAAAAGGGAAATCATGAATCCCCATCTAATCAAAGAATCCTAAATAAACCAATAAAATAATGCAAGACAAAGTAATAGAAATATAAAATATTCAAATAAGACTCCCTTTTCCATGATTGCATATGGCTTCCATTGTTCTTCTACTTCCTGTGGTATGATGGCTCTCAGATATCGCACTGCTAACCTACACATGATACAAGATTTCAAAGATTGTGATTCTATTGAAAATGGAGAATTGATGCTGAATTTATAGATTTTTGGAGGAGATTGAATGAGAGGTGGAACTCAAGTGAGCTCACATGGTGATTGATAGTTGAAATGTTGATTTGGAGGTGGAACATAATAGATTGAATTGTTAATTGAGTAAACTAATTGAGAAAAAAGTTGATTGAAAGATGAAAATCAATGATTGGAGGATAATTAATTGATGACATAGAAAGCTTTATTTAGAAAAAGCAAATTGGGAGATAGAAAAATAATGATTGGAGAGAAATAAAGAAATGATGTAATTAATCGATTAATTGAAATAATAAATTAAAATAGATGAATTAGTTAACTGATTGAAATCTTTTTGGATAAAAGGAAAGTGGAAGATAGAAATAGAGATTGAAAAGATAATGATTTAATTTATTTATTTATTTATTGAATTAATAAATTTAGTGTGTGCTTGAACTTCAACTTGGATTTTAATCTTTGCATGAGATTTAATTCAAATATTGAATTTATTTTAAATTCAATTTGTTATTTGAATACATTTAGAACTTGACTTTGATTTTTGAAAGCATACACATGTATTTGAAATTAGAGGAAATTAGAATAATATGAATTTGAATTTGGGGAGTATTGAAATTAAATGAAATTAGAAGAATATGAAATTAAATGAAATTAGAATTTGGGTATTTGGAATTAGAATTAGAAGAATTAATTAGTTAATCAAATAATTTAAAGAAAATATTTAATTATTTCAAAATTGAATTTAATTGAATAATAAAGGTTATTCAATTAAAAGATTAAAATCACAATTAATTAAATAATTAATATTTAGAAAAGAGTTAAATGATTAATTGATGAGAGATAGAAATTGAAAATGAATTTATTTAAATAATAAAGATTATTTAAATTAAGGGATTAATAATCATAATTAATTTTTTGTATTAAGTATCATAGAATCACAAAGCTCATTTTTGCTCATTCAAGCATCCACGTTACAAACTTATTACAAATACCAGCTCCTTTTGAGCAAACTTATTACAAATACTAGCTCCTTTCGAGCACCAAACTAGAAACAACAATTGGAAGACCAAGGGTCACAACTTAGGAATCCACTTTAAACAACCATGGAAGACCAAGAGTCACAACTTAGAATTCTACACAAAGGTGTCCCTCATGGGAGTTGAACTTGGGTCTCCACATTGAGAACTCAATGCTTTAACCAACTAAGCTCAACCCCTTGGACATAATCATAATTAATTAAATAATAAATATTTAATTAATATTAGAATGGTTTGAATGATTAAATGATGATAGAATTTAGATAGAATAATTAGTAAGATGACAAAGAAATATGAAATTAGAAGAATAAGATTAATTAAATTAATTAAAGAATTAAAGAATTATTTAATCAATTAGACAAATAATTAGTACATGATCAACGAGACATTTTTAGGTGTCTACAATGACCATTAATTATATCCCATATTTATCCCATGAGTTAATGATAGGAAACATTTAAAGTTATTCCCTACCCTGGATAATTTAAACCTAGTCATGGACTCATTCTTTCCTATATTCAACTTTCACATCATAGCATAGAATAATTATAGTAAGTTGACCATTTATCATATTCTCATACCTTTCTCATAAGGTCAATTAATAGAATGACTATCTAGGTTTATTCCCATCCATAGAATAACCTAACCCCAGGATTTAACCAAATTAATCATTCCTATGAACTATATATTCATATCATAACATAGCTTTATCTTAGCTATTACATAATATAAAAGTAAATCTAATCATAAGGATTATCAAGTTTCTATCAACTCAAGAATACGTGTACTCCAAGTAACACGATCCCTATCATAGCTTCAATTGAGCCTATACAACATCATAATTTGTAAATAACATATCAATATAAAAGAGAGGGTAGAATACTCATGCCTAGATTATAGCTACCATGCATTACTGATTCCTTCCTCAATGAAACTAGCTTCACAACATATCCATTGATACATAAATTCCCAAGCCTTCAACAATAGCAACTAGCCCACTCCCTCACAACTTTTGAACTATTCTCTTCTCTCAATGAAGAACTACGAAACAAAGAAAAATAAGAAAATCAAAAGAAATTATGGAGATGGATAACTGAGATGGAATGAGAGAAAAACACAAGAGATGTGGGATGAGATGTTATGATCCCAAAAGGTGAGATATGCACCCCTCTATTTATACATAAAATTTGAGAGACTTAATGCTAATTCTCTCTAATTTGTCACATCTCTCTTACTTATTGCCACCACTAAGATTGTGTGGCTACTCTCTAGCTCCATGGTCGACACATAACAGTCCACCAAAATAATTCTATGAGTCATCCTTTACTAAGTCAAAATGATTAATTATCATTAATCACTTACCTTTACAAATAGAACTCTTATCTCCAATTACCTATTAAAAATATAAATATTAATAACTAGATTGTTACCTAGTCAGCTATTTCTCATACTCCTAATCAATATTGACTTCTACCTAATTACCATCCTCTTAACAACCAAGTCTTATTACTATGAAATGGGACGATGTTTCGAACCAAGGTATCAATCCTATTAAATTTATCCATAGCAAAGTGGAAGGGAAGAGTTGATATTATCAAACCCATTAACTTCACCCTATGCAAAGTGGAATGATGTGTATCGAGCACTTAATACATAGCACTTCCCTTGCAAATAAAAAAGGGAGAGGTGGCGGTGTTACCACCGCACCACCCTCCTATGAAAGCACAAGGGTTAATCCTATGAAGGGATTCAATCCAACATTTTAAACAAGGATAAATAACCCAAACATTATGACACTTCACTAAACATCACCAATATAAAACATCACCCAAAAAACAAAAGACATCTTATCGCTACCCAACTAATCTAACTCAACTTGACCAACTAGGTTGTAAGTGAGTGATAGCTCAATAAGGTACATATGTAAGATTACTGAACCAAATTCCTCTCATGAGTGATACTAGTCCTCCCCTCTGTAGGATCGTTCATTTCCTACATCCAACTCAACACATTACAACATGAGTCAGTTGTTATTAAAAACACCATTTATTTCATTTTTATATATTCAAAATATCATATTATAAGAATGATTGCACATTCATTCATCTGATTTCCAAATCAAGATAAATATATTCAAAGCATATTCACGTGCTTAAAGTATTTTAACCAAAACAAGTAAAAGTAAATAGTAATGTCAAAATGGGGTGTAACATGTTAACAATGATAAATTTTGCATATGAGCAACTACCATGCACACCCACTTGAATATATTCTTATTTTAAGAAAATTTCCTAGGATGTAAATATCCAAGGGTATAATGATAAAAAATACTCAATTTTACTTAGATTTCATTATTCTTGATTTGGATCTAAATATGTTTGAATTATTTATTTTAATAGACATAATAGAATACTATAAAAGTCACATTTTTCATAGATTGTTGATCCCTCAAGTCACTATATAAAATGGATTTATGTACTTACCTCTATATAATTACATAAATATAAACACAACTTAAATCAAGTTCTCCACTAATCATAAGTACTTTAAATGGTAGTGTTTGAATGCATATAGGGGAAGGGTACCAGTAGTGGGGTAAGTACACCAAGATGGTGAACAGAAAAGTGGCCACATGAAAAAAAAAAAAACTAAAAAAATTTCATAACCTGTGCATGTTCTAAAAATTCAAAAATGTGCTAGGCTTGGTAACACCAAGCCTAGAAAAAAACAATTAAAAAAACAAAAAGTTCCTCAAAACCCGTACTGGTTTTGAGGAACATTATATTTTTTAGAAACCTGTGGGTTATGCAAAACTAGAAGTGTTGGCCTTAGTTCTGCATAACCCGTATGGGTTATGTAGAACTAGGAACCAAATAGGAAGTGGGGAGAGAGAGAGAGAGAGAGAGAGAGAGAGAGAGAGAGAGAGAGAGAGAGAGAGAGAGAGAGAGAGAGAGAGGGTGAGAGTAGGATTAAGATAGGGAGAGGAAGAGAGAGAGAGAGTGAGTAGGGGGTAGGAAGACGGGGATAAAATAGGATAAGGAGAGGGGGAGGGAGAGAGAGTTAGAGATAGAGAGAGAAGTGGATAGGAAGAGATGGAGAGAGAGAGAGAGAGAGAGAGAGAGAGAGAGAGAACTTAAGGAGGATAATTAGGGCTCAGAATAGATAGAGACAGTGATGGGAGAAGGAAGACAAGAGAGAGAGAAAAAGAAGAGAGACATGCATGTATACAAACATATATATATATATATATATATATATATATATATACACACACATAAACACATATTATATATGTATGTCTATACATATGTGTAGTAAATGATAAGTTTACAAGCATACACTATTATGTCTTCATAGCCCGTAGGGTTTTGTGAAACACAAAATAATGGTTTTAGTTCTACATATCCTATATGGGTTATGTAGAACTATGAATAGTATTATGTAGAACTGTGAATAGTACTTTTTGTTTTTCAAAACCCGTGCGGGTTATGTAAACTTGTGAATAGTACTTTTTTTTTTTCAAAACCTGTGCGGGTTTTGGCTTGTTAAGAGGGTTGGAAAATGACCCTAAGGCTTGCAAGCCCATTTCCCCCCATTTTTGTCCCTTAACACATGTTTTCATCTTCCAACATGATTTCTTGACTTCGTCATCATCAGGTTTACAAATGATCAAGTGAGTATGTCTAAAATTACCACCATAATCTCACACATCTTCTTAGTTTTCTAACCATATAAATTTTTCTATTTTTGGACAACATTAGCATAGTAAACTTTAATTTTCTTTGCCAATGCCTTGACAGTCCTCACAAACATATATCTACCATTTTTTTAATAACTTTTGATATACTTGACCAAATTCAAAATAAATTACATATTATTGTTCTAAACTAGATTATATATACTTCTTAAAAAAGAAGTTTGCATTTTCGATAATTTTGATTCAAGTTATGCCCAACACACGAAGAGGTGCCAAATTTTCAGGATGCTGTCACTTCAAAAAATCATAAAAAAAAATACTCAACGGAAAATTACAAAAAAATACACAACTTCTAGAACTCACTCTTATATATCATCCTACCTAAGGGTTTTGCAAAATACTAAATCTAATTATATATTGTGTGCAGCGCACGAAAACAACTATGTTATGCTTTTTTTGAAAAAATCAGGAATAATTTTTTGTGCGCGAGAGGTTTGACCCTCTTAATCTTATCCAATTTTAAAAACCTTTAATAGTTTAGAAACTAGATTCAGAGCACTATAATTTTTATTGTTTTCTCAGCTTCTAGTTTTTAGTGCATGACCTTCAAATATCTCTTTGAAGCTCAGGTTTACCTGTTTTTTAGAAGAAAAAAAAAGTGGCCACTTATATCCCCCTTTTTGTTCACCATCTTGGTGCACTTACCCAGTGGACATAGCTAACTTCGCACACCTAGAACTCTTAAACCATACATCAGATTTCAATTTTTTTTTGTTGTCTTTGTATATGACTTAAATGCTTATAACCAAGGATTTGGCTTATGAGTAGTAACGATGCATGATGTGGAATTTGTTATGTGTGCAAAGGTCAAAAAGTGGTCATTCGAAAGTGTCATATAATAATCACCTTTGTGCCAATAGTAGATAACTCAAAATAACCAGTAGAAGTGGACAAATGCCCTAGTAGTTATGCACAAATGTCCTAATAGTGGTGCACAGATGGCCCAGTAGTGGTGCACAGATTATCCACTGTTGGTACAGGTGATATTTATTAATGAACTTTTCATTATCATTTTTTGGGCTCCTTTAAAATTTAGTAACATGGGGTTGGGTTGACAAAGAGTTGTCCACTATTGGAACTATGTCCACTACTTGTACCCTTCCCCTATAACCCAATATATCATACGTAATAAGGTGGGATCATGAATCAAATTATTTCCTAAAGAAATAATACCAAGGACAATTAAACTAAGTTATATAATGACAGTGGCTTGATATTATAGATGGAATGATTAACTAATTGGCAATCAACCAATAATTACCACATAAGGATGAATAAATACTATATCTTACACTGTATTAATTTACTTTTTTTATGAACCCTATACCTCACACTAAATACAATTTTAGCAGAATGTCACATAAATAAGTGAGGAAGTATTAGTATAATGCATCAACAGTAAATTTTGAAGCAATGTCAACATACAAATTGTTTACAATACGTCTCAAAATTTTGACTAATACAAACAAATAGATTGATGCTTAGACCATCATCAATGAAGACCCTACCCTAAAATATAACTGACAATTGGAAGAAGACTCATACATATGAGAGATCATCAAAATATTTACAAGTTGCACTAAAAAGGAAAAACATAAGAAAGGCCTATGAACCATTGAAGAAGAACCTTATGAATTCCATGGAATGAAACATCAGAGGGTATCAAAAATAGAGTTCAATGGGTGAAGTCTAAAATTTTTTTTAAGAAGAAATATTCAATAGATTAACAAAGATGCTTTGGAACTTCAAGCAAATGCAATTGGTAGGTGTTTATACTATCGCTACGTCTATTTTTAGCGTCTTAAGAAAATATTGTGTATGCACTACTATTATAGAATTTTTTTGAAAGAAACCTTTCCCTTATACCAATTCATGAGATTCTCCTCTATATTTATGATTTGGTAAAACTTAAGTTTGACTTTATTTTATTTAGTTTTCTAAAAGTAGACTTTTCTTTAACTCGCGTGAATTAAGTTCTGTATTATTAGTACTTGTCATAAGCAATATTTTTGCACTCACTAACGTCGAATCAATCAATTAGTTTGCACCAATCAAAAGTGATTATTATTTTTTCTTTCAAAATAAACTTGATCTTTGTAAAGTTGAGATTTATATTTTTAAATTTAAGATATTGTAGAAATTATTTATCTACACTATGATTGGTTTAAAAAAATTGGTGTTATAGGAGCAAATTTTTAGTAATGATAGATTTTTTAGGTTTTTTTTTTGGATTTCTTTGTATTTTAAAAAAAGGAATATCTATTTTAAATAGTTTATTTTTCCTTTTTTATTATTTTTATTTATAATATTGTAAATAAAATATCTTTTTAAATAAATATACAAATTTTAATAATTCTTTTTTATCTCAAAATATAGACAATAAAAATGATTATAGGGATTTGATTCAATTTAAATTAAATTAAAAAAAAATCAATACAAATATTTCTGTTAAAAAAATAAACATAATTATTATATGTATTCTTTATAATTGTATTTTATATATCTTTTTGAAATCATTCTATTTTTAATACTTTTTAAAAATCATAAATTTTTTAATCTTTTTTTTTGTCAGTAATTATATGTATTTTTTTGATATTCAACACAAAATACATAAGTTGTATTATCATCTATCCCACATCACAAAGAAACATTGCCAAAATTTTCTCGAAAACGATATCCATAGTCTAACAAAACATCAACCAAAACCCTACCCTTGCCTACCAGTATTCTACCATATACACTCATTTATACAATTTAACGATTTAAAACATATAACACTCAAACAAGTAACTACATAAATAAGATTTATACAAAAAATAGTGTTTTTCTTTTCATTTCTTCCTCACTTCTTTCAAAGGCCCATTAACCCACTACTCTTTCATCTTGAATCTTGCTTTTGGTTCTTCCTCCGACCCTGCCTTCCTCTTTCCTTTGGCTCGTTCTCGTTCCTTTGCCTGCAAGTAATGAATAAAAAAATTTCAACTTATACATTCTTTTGTATGATGCTCATCCTTATTTGTCCCCTACGCCCAATGAATAAAAACATTAGCTATTGAGGAGTCTCCTCATATGTTCCCTTTGCCACCTCTATAGGCATAAACCCTACCCCCCAAAATTGCCCTTTCTAACATCGAACACAAACCATAAAAACAATCATTTTCCAAAAAAACCTTCAACACCCATTCAACATCTTCTTTCCATCCATCCTCTAACACCCACACTGCCACCATTGACACAATATCTATATTTGTCCTAAACCTGTGTTTAGTTGTCAAAAAATCTTCACCCAGAAGGATTTCAATGATCTAAATGAAAACATCTTCATCAAATTTAAAAAATATTTTTCATTCTTTTCTCAGTGACTTTGTGCATAAATGCTAATTGTTTCCTTGGCATAATCAAGGAAAAGGTGGCCTCTATATTAAAATGCAATTGCCATCCGTCCTCAATTGTGAGCACCAAGTGCTACTCATGCCACATCACCTCACCACCACACCCTTTCATTAATAGCTTCTGAAAATGGTGGCATACTATTCCAACTTAGAGACACAACTCAGGATTACGAAAATCTTTCACCATACTTTTTTGCCCATCATCAAGAGTCACTACTCATTTGGACAACATGTCCGACATGTTTTTCCTTGATCTTATCACATGCCCAACTTCAAATTCCTCAAAAGTTTCTAATAAATGTTTGGCAATGGTTATGGGAACTATCACAACCCATTGAGAACTATGACACTATTGGTGATGTAACTTGATATGGGAACTATGACAACCCCTTGACTTCGATGAAAATTGAGCTTTTTAATTGAGGTGTCTAAATAAGGGGAACTTTGAATGAGCAAAGGGGACAATTTGAGGATCATGCTTTGAGAAGGAAACATACTAGGTGGTATTGCGAGATGAGTATCATTGAAACTCCAACGTGACATAAAATTAGAAAAAAAATTAATGCATTTATAGGGTTATGGGGATTAGAACGAAGGATGAGGTCATAAGATGAACAAAAAAAATGGTAAGAGAGTAGGATGAACTCCAAAATTTGACAAATTAATAGTTATCTAATTTCACAATGAGTTTGTCATAGTTTTAGGGGCTGGAAGGATTGATGAAATCTTGTGAGATGGAGCAAGAAGGGAGAGAAAATGTTGATGGTTGAGAGGTTGAAAGAATTTGAATGGCATGAGAGAAATGGAAGCAACAATGAACCAAGCTTACAAATGTTACACTTCACCATTTTTAGAATCATAAGGGTAGGGAATAAAGGCCAATAGAAAGGCATGTGAGTAGGAAGAACACCAATATTTTGACTGGATCAATGCATAAAAACTAATCCATTTTCTAATTCTAAAACATATTTTTTCTTAACTAAATAAGAAGGCTCAATACAATAATCAGTGGCCTAAAAAACATGATGAACCCAATAAAATTCCTAATATCAATTATAAACCTTGAGATAATCAAAATTCAAGAGCAGACCACAAGAGTAAAGCAACACAAAATTTGAAGTGCCAACATGAATAATGTAGAGTAGATGCATGGCAGATCCCTGCAAATGAGGGGTGACACAAAATTAAAATTTATGGAGCACACGACAAAGGCATCTTAAGAAATGGTGAAGGGAAGTTTGTTGATTCTATGATTAAAAAACCTTCTAATAGGAATGAAAAATGATGTATAATTCCATGCTACCTTGTTAGGCCTTTGAATGTGTAAAATTTAAATATTAAACAAGTGCATATAGGGAAGGATCCAGTCATTATAATTAACATATTAGAAAGATGTCAAACTCTAAATAATAAGATTGGCATTTTTGTAAGATAATGCAGTAAACTCCTTGACGTCTTTGAAGACATTAAAGTAAGCCACATGTTTAAAGAAGAAAATCAAGTTGTTGACACACTTGTAAATATAGTGATAGGCATGACCCAAAATATCATTTTGCAAGCTTGATTAACACATGGAATATAACCTATTGTATCTCATTCTTCTTTGTAGTAGCAAAAATTTACTCCCATAAATTATTATAATATCTTATGATATCCAACTTGCCTACAATCAGTTTTCTCTTAGTTGATGTGTGGGAGAGAGGATATCAAATTATGTTTCTCCACTATTGGCCTTGATTAAATTGACTAAAGACATCATTTCATGGTAGCATTTTCATGTCTTATCACTCGGGATGGATACCACAATTTGTCTTCATGTCAAGAAGTATCATTTAGTGTTTAGAGGGGAGGTGTCTTATCTATAGTTAAAAAAAAGTCTTTAGATTAAATAATGTGATAGTGCTATATGCAATTAGGTTGGTGCTCGACTACACTTTTCTCTCCTCCACTTGTAGATATAGGGTCAACACAAATATTTCATGAATGCTTGTTGTAGCTTTGTTGGATGTAAGGGAGGCCAAACATGACATTAAAGCAATATCAAAGTCAATTATCAAGTCATGCTAGTGTGGTTGCATAAAGAAGGTTATGGATGATGTGGTTTCATCTAGATAACAATAAATGACCCCTCATTAATCCATAATTCTTAGGCTCCTAGAGTCCTTTCATAATCAATACGCTGTGTGAGAATGAGGTTGTTCATAGAGAGAAGGAAAATGTGGGTGTTGATTTCCTAAAGGAAATTATAGCTATCTCAACCCCTTAGGATGCCAATTAGTCTTTTCCTACGGTCTCTAATAGTTCAAATTCCAATAGTGTCAATGTTGGTGATAAAGGAACCTTTATCATTGTATAGAGATACATATAGTTGATAAAATTTATGTTCTAGTTTTTGTTTATATGATGTATATACAATATATTATGTTTGAACTACTTGTCCTTATAGAATTTTAAATGTAATTTTAAAATTTGAATATTAATATAAATGATATGACTTCTCTAAATTATTTTTACTACAATAAAATCTTAACATAAAACTAAACAATATAAATAAGATAAATATCTTTTAAACCAAGATATCAAAAACTAATATTTTTCAAAATAATTAAAAAACAAAACAATATGTAATTATTTAAGTGAACTAAATCCTTTAAAATATAATTTTGAAAAGAACTCTTTTAAATTAATGAAATAACTCTGACGGTCACACTGCCTCTCACAAATAAAGCATAATTATTGACATATAAAAGGAATTCTGATTCATAGTATACTTAACAAACAATAGTAAAAATGCAAACATTTTTTTTTTTTTTAAATTCTTCTCCTATCATATCTTATATAGATAAAAAAAAAAAATCTTAAAAAATTAAAAAACATTAGAAACTATTTTAAAAATGCACATTAAAATATTTTAAACATTAGAAACAATTATATTGGACAAGTTTCTAAATTCATATTTGTTTCTAAATTCATATAACAAAATACATACTATTTTGAAAAAATCATATTTCTAATTTTATAATATTTTAATATGAATTTTTCAAAATAGTATACATTTTCTTATATAAATTTAGAAACTTAGTCAATTTATTTTTGTAAATACTTTTAATAAGATTGTTTTAAATATCAATTTAGAAAATTGTCCAATATAATTATTTTTAATTTTTAAAATATTTTAATATATTTTTTTAAATAGTTTCTATTTTAATTAAAATAAAATTTTAAAAAAATATTCTAAATAAATTTATATTTTTATTAAACATTCTAAAATATATAGATATGTCAATATTTAAAATTATAATACTATACAATATATATTATCTATTATTAATTTTTAAAATTTATTAATTATTTGGGAAAGGAAGCGAATTTCAGACTGCGAAAACTTTCTAAGTTCTGGTGAATTTCGGACTGCGAGTTTCGGAAGCGACTGCAGATACAATGCGACTGCAATAAATGACATGGCCACCTCTGCGATGATGTGGAGGAGATAATCTCCTCCATGCGGTTATCTCTTTCCCTGTTCATTTATTGCTTGCCTTTACTCTACTTAACTCCTTTTGGCGATTGAATGTACTGCGTTTGCATTTCAACCAAACTCTTAAACTCATCCTCCCTGGTCACTCGCGTGAACCGTCCGAGGTTCCCAATGGAGCCAGAATCGGATGGCGATGCCATTAATGGCTCTAGCCCTGTCGAGTAGACTGACACAACCCAAAAAAAAACTTTTGCCGAGACCGTCGCTCTGCCTACTAATGGAGTCCACCCTAGTGCGAGATTTCTTAAGATTCCTAGAGGCAAACGACCCAGTGAGGAAGGTAAGAGCCCTACCATTCCCTCGAACTCTTTTTGCATTTCGCCAAATGAGGAAATGTTGAAAGAAATTGCTTCGGAAAAATCTAGGTTAAGTGACATTGCCATTTTCTTTGCTTGCGTTGATATTGAAAGATGCCCGCCTAGAAAATTCTTAGATGATTAGTTTCATAATCTCTGGAATTTAAAATTAGGGCTTAAGATTTCATTTTGTAGGCAATTGCAGAAAGGTCTTTAAATTATTTTCTTTAACAGTCATTAGTCTTAGCTTGAAGTCCTCAAACATCAATACTGGACGGCGGGAACACCTCCTTTCGTGCCTAGCCTGGTCTTCGAAGGCGATTAATGCGGAAGTTGTCACGCTATCTTGCCCTAGATGGGTCATTCTTAAGGATGTCCCTCCCTTCCTCTGATGCTTTCTTCCCTAGGTATTGGAGCCATTTGCGAAAATAATCCGGGTTGATGAAACTATTTGATTGGTGCCCAACCTTGATGCAAGAATGCTTATCTCTATTAAACCTGGGATCGACATCCCTCCATTTTTAAACCTTAACATCAATGGGGATACCATTGTTTTCCCTATTGAAATACTTGGAGGATTAAACGCCTGTTTTCTTTGCAAAAAAGAAGGGCATCTTTGGAAGAATTGTCTAATTATTAACCACAGGAAGCAAAATAACAACATTAACCTAACATAAACATCTAAAAACCCTAACACCGACATGGAATCGATCCCAAACCCACGTAATCTTCACTCTATTGGCGAAGATGATAACCCTAAAATTAATCCCACCTTAGACTCTGCTCCTGGCCTCAACCCTGTTGAATTGAATCAAATGAATGTTGACAACACAACTTTGGTATTTGAACCCCACAACCTTGTTTCCACTCCCTCAAAAATTCCTGAGGATTTGCCTTCTGATTGTTTTCAAACAGTCACATCTAGGAAGAGACGACGAAAAAATGCCCACCAACATGCCCTAAATCAAATCCGTGTTGGTGATCAAAATGCCAACCAATTGGCGTCCACTAGCAAATACCCCATCCCTTTGAACATTAACATACCAACTACTTCTCAAACTCTAGCCAATTCCTTGGTTAAAAATTTGGAAAAATTTGAACGTGGTGTTGGTGATGCTAGCATGAGTGATAATACTACAAAAATGATGCTTAGGTCTGGGACTCCCAAACGATCTAACTCCTCATTATCTGCAGGGCTTACCCCTGATGTTAACACCACCAACCCCTCGTCAACATCTATGCTCAATGAGATAGAGGACAACCATGTTATTGAAGTTATTTATGCTAATACGGGTCTAGAAGACATTAAGTCTAGCTCAATTCTCCTTGGCTTTCCTGGCTCCATATGTCTGGGTCTAACATTGGAGAAAATGCAGATGGTAAGACTGAGCCAACTAAGCTTAGTGAGGATGATGATGACCTCATGAAAGGATCCTCCATGGCTAAGAAGAAAGGTAGACCTGTTGGCTCCAAGAATAAGAAAAAGTCTGGAGATCAAAATGGTCTCCCTAACAGTCCCTCTTAATCCTCATTTCTCATGAAGTACATCTCATGGAATATTAGAGGCCTGGAGTCGCCTGATAGGAAGTTTGTTATTAAAAGGTTTCTGCACTGTCATAAAAATATAGACTTTTTGATGCTTCAAGAACTTAAAGCTATTGAGTTCTCCCTTGACACTGCACTTGATTTTATCTAGAGAGATGCAATTAAAATATGTACCAATCATTTTAAAGGAAAGGGTGGAGTTGGTCTTCTCATTAGCCCTAAGTGGGCGAATTAGATTAGGGATAGGGGCGTCTCCCCATGTAATAGAGTGGCCTGGGCTACCCTGGATATTAGAGGCTCTTGTTTTGGCATATGTTCTATATATGCACCTAATGATTACAAGGAAAGAATGTCCCTCTGGAATTAGTTGGCATCCCTCTCGAGTATCCCTTGGGTTATGGCTGGAGACTTTAACATGATTGAAAACCAAGATGATAAGGCTGGGGGTATTCCTTTCGAATGGAAAAGCCTAGAGAAACCTCATTGGGATAGGTTTAAGCAACAAGTGTAGTTGTTTGATCCCCTTGAATGCAACAAATCTTAAACCTCTGCCCTATGGTACACTTGGTGCAACTTTCAGCAAGTCCCTAGCCGAATCTACTCTAGATTAGATAGGTTCTATGTTAATAAAGAATACTTTTCCTTTTCCCCTAACCACTTGGGGAACATAGTGGCTGTCTTGTTGGTGACTCTATCTGACCATTTTCCTATCATAGCTATCATTAATACTAGAAACTCCATCTCCAGCAACAATCCTTGCAATAAGAAGTTTATCCTCAACACCTCCATGCTAAAAGACAAGGATGTCCTAATTGCCATTAAAATGGTTAGACTCTTTAACATGCAGACTCAACATCCCCAATCCCACACTCTCAGATGGAATAGGAACATCTCCTCTTGGCAGAAAATATTCCAAACTATTGGCCAGAAGAAAGCCAAGGTTACAGATCTCTGGAAATAACTCTCACTAATTGACTCCACTCTTTGGAACAAGAAATTCAATTACAACCTTCCTCCTCTACCTTGGCTGAACGGATCTCTTAGGCTAGAGACATCCTTAGGAAACATCAACAGATCAAAATCAGGGGTACCTTCATCAGAGCCCGTAGTCACTAGCTCAAATTTGGAGACAAAGGCTCCAAAGTTTTCTTTAACCTTCTCAAACAAAAATAGAACAGAGAGAAAATTGATAGAATCATAGTGGAGGACAAGGAGCTCTTGAATATCAATGATATCAAAGATGCTTTTGAAATGTTTTATAAGACTCTCTTTACCTCAAAGGATAATGAAGCTTCAAAAGATGTAGAAATAGATGTAGTAACATTATCCCAAAAAGGATCTCTGAGAATGAAGCTCTCCTTCTCAAGACCAAAATCTCCATGCAAGAAATTGTTGATGCCATTAAGGCTCTCAAGGATAATAAGGCCCCAGGCCCTGATGGACTTCATGTTGAATTCTACAAAACCAATATTGAGTGGGTCACTAAAGACCTTTATGACATATACACTGCAGCACTTGATACTGGTACCCTTGAGGAGTTCATCAATAGGGGCATTGTTAAACTTATTCCAAAAGAAGGGGACAAAGCCCTCATAAAAAACTGGAGGCCAATTACCCTCCTTAACGTATCATATAAAATCCTAGCCAAAGCCCTAGCTTCTCACCTTGAGAAAATTCTTCCCAAGTTCATCTATTCTACCCAAATTGGATTCATTAAAGGTAGGTATATCTTGGAGAACCTTGTCACTAGCTGGGAATCTATGGAATGGGCTAGGACTTCTAATCAAGACTCTGCCATGTTCCTTGTTGACTTTGAGAAAGCCTATGACAGGGTGGAATGGGACTTCATCCTTATGATGCTCAAAGCATTTGGCTTCCCTAGCGAGTTCTGTAGTTATGTTCAAATCCTCCTCAAGGATACCTCTGCCTTGATTGAAATTAATGGGACTTTCTCTCAACCTATTCCTCTTTCTAGATCCATTAGGTAGGGCTGCCCTTTTGCCCCTGCTCTGTTTGTTATTGCCTCAGATGCCTTATTCTACCTCCTAAGAGATGACACTCTATCTCCTAGAGTTCATGGTGTTAAGATGTCGGATGACTCTGAATTGCTCAACATTTAGTTTGCTGATGATACCTCGCTCTTCCTAGAGCTTTCTAGGCATAACATTGACTCCCTCAATCAAAAACTTGACACCTTTGGTAGAGCCTCTGGTGCTTAGATCTCCAGCTCCAAATCTATTCTGCTTGGGTGGAAAGAGAAACTCCTGGACTGGCTCTTGCAGTTTGGATACTCATGGGGAGGACCCAATAAAATAGTCAGATACCTTGGTATCCCTCTTTCTGTATCTCCCTCTCTTAAAAACATGTGGATTTGGGTGAAAGAAAAGATTGATAAAAAGCTTAACAAGTGGAACAATAGGGTTCTTTCCCTGGCTAGGAGGATTCAAGTATGCCAAAAAATCCTTTCTTCCTACAGTATATACTACTCCTCTGTTTGGATGTTCAGTAACTACCAAATTTTTGAAATCCAAAAATCTATCAAACGCTTCCTTTGGTCTGATGGCAAGGGTAAAAGAAAGGCCCATACGGTCAAATGGATCTGGTGCCACATGGACAAGAAAGTTGGTGGGTTGGGTCTTAAGGATCTCAGAATGCAAGGAATTTCCCTTGCTGCCAAATGGATATTTCATGCTTTGGAAGGACAAGAACCCTGGAAGATTCTTGCCAAAAATAACATACAAAGTGGTGTCCCCAAGTTTGCCAAATTTTGGAAAGCCCTCCCCTTTAGTGATCTGGTAGCAGGCGGTTTCTCTGTGTTTGTCCAAGGTGCCTGGGTGTTTAAGTCCATCTGGAAAGCTTGGGAGCATGTGCGTAAACTTATTGTCAATTCTAGCATTGACTGTAATAACACTTTGCATGGGGAGAGATCAATATGGTGGAATCTCCACCATAACTCTAAACCCCTAGCCTTAACCCAAGGATGCTCTGTTAGGTGCTGGTATAATAAGGGCATTAAGTATCTAATGGACATCTTGGAACATGATAATCTCATTAGCTGGGAGGATCTTAGTAACGAGTATGGCCTCCCTACCTCGCATAAGAGAACCTACAATATGATTAAAAATGTCTGTGTTTGTCTCAATCTTCCCAGGAACACTGATGTAGACGCTCGCAGATACCTCTCATTCCTGTGGAAGGTTGGTTCCCTCCTCTCAAAGATCAAAGCCAAATCTATTTACAAACTGCTCAACTATGACACCTTGGTGGTCGATCATGTTAACTCCCTTTGGTATGTTGACTCTAATTCCTCTGCGTGGCAGAAAACTTTTGAGAAACTATGGAAATCTCCCATCCCCCCTAAGATCAAATGCTTCAGGTGGCAACTTATGCTAGATAGACTGCCTATTAGGAATAACTTGGTTGCTTACGACCTATGCTCTGTTTGTAGGAAGCCTGAGACTACAGGACACATATTTCTCGACTGCATTTTTGCTAGAGAGGTCTAGTTGATGTTTGGAATCTCCCTTACTGAACATTTCTATACTCTTGATATTATTATTGGTTTCATTCGTGGGCTTAAGAAGGATGCTAACCTATTCTGGCAAATTCTCTCTTCTTTCATACTTTGGTTTATTTGGAAACTTCGAAATGAGGAAAAGTTCCAAGGCAATGATAGAGCTCTTACTGGGTTTTTTAGAAAACTCACACGTTATAAAATTGTGGTGCAGGTATGCTTCTTGATGAATGTCGAGAGGGAAAAGTTGTTGCGTTTCCTCAGGGACGACCGTGCAACCATGTTTATCTATGAGATGAAAGATGGACAGGAATGGGCCAGGATTGCGAAAAATCAGTCTGCCTTCGATGATGCATTAAAGAAGCTGATCAAAGAACTCAAGGATAACAAAGGGCCCTACTTTGACAAGCTCGAGATGTTTACTCAGATCCTGGATCGAAAGAAGGTGGTATGGATGGAAGGTCCACAAGGCTGGACCACGTGGTTGGAAAATCAAGATGAGATTCTCCAATAGATGACTTATATGCTGCTATTAGTGTAATGATAAGTACTTTTCTTCGTGACTCTTTTTGGTAGATGGATGACTGTATATGTTCAATCGGTTAGTCTCTTTGACTTCACTGCTTGATGGTTGAGGCTCTGCCTCCCTTGGTCTTTTTTGTATAAACTCTCCACCTTTTAATCTCTCGATTTTTAATAAAAAATAAATAAATTATTAATTATTTGTATTTAAAACTATAATACTATATAATATATATTATCTATTATTATTTTTTAAAATTTATTAATTATTTGAAATGTGATATAAAAAATATAACATGTCAAGCTGTCATATACGATCTAACAGTTTCAAAACGACCATACTGACCCTGAAATTCCAGGCCTGTATCCCACTATGAGATAATTCGAAAACCAAAAAACAAAGTATAATTCAAAATACGTGCTTGTAAATAGAGAAGATAAAGTTGGTATTCAAAACACATTAACTATCTTTTTGTAATTGCAATGGGGTCTCTGTTTCCTTGTCTTCCAGATGAAATTGGATGGGAATGCCTGCTGAGGGTGGAATTGAACTCTCATCATAACCTCAGGTGTGTCTGCAAAAGCTGGAATGCCGCATTGAAAAACCCCCACTTTTATCGAGAAAGAAAAAGATTGAAGATTTCTGAGCGACGGATTTGTATGCTCCAGCTCATAGATGGCGTTTGCAACAGAGTAGTGGTATATGACCTGGAGAAGAACTCCTGCAAAAATCTACCGCCCATTCCCACAGAAATTAACGGCGTCGTTCACAGTCATTTCTTGAAACAAAAACTGGTTTTGATCGTGGATTTTGTTGCCGACTTTGGTTGTGTGTGGTTGTACGATTTTGTTTGTTCAGAATGGCGACAGGGTGCCAAAATGCCAAGATGCCAAAAGGGTGCAGAATTTGCCTGCGCAACAGATGAGCACGGGGGACTCATTTATGTTGGTGGAGGGTATCATCATCAAGAGGGCAATCATATATATTGCCTCGGAAGCGCTTCAGTTTACAATGTGGAGGAGGACAAATGGGATGTTCTCCCCGACATGAACACCTGGGGCTCTATAGGTGCTTTTGCTGACGGCAAGTTTTATGTAATGGGATATGACAAGTTTGAGGTTTTTGATTCCTACACGAGAAGCTGGAAAAATATGGAGAATAGATTCGACAGTACGCTTTTCGTAAGTGGTTTTGGGCGCTTGCATTGCCTTTCTGATAGGGAATTGATTGAATATGACTATAGCCAAGATAAGTTGAACATTGTAGGAACTATTCCAATAGAGGATTGGGGCCAACTTGTTAACTTATGTCTAGTGGTTAGCAATAAAATCCTTGTGGGAAAATGGCATCCCATCCAAGGTCAATATTTTTATATGCTCGAGCCTCCAAGTGAGTCCGCAGGAACAGTCAAGGTGATTCGCATTGACAGACCATCGGGCCTCCAGGGTTTCGCTATAAGTGCTGCTACTCTCGATCTTTGATGGGCATTGACACTGGTCTATGGCACGGTACTTTCAAATTTTGATATTGTAGCCTCTCAAGCAGAGGCTTCTAAGCTCGCCTGGCGTAGAAATTATGTTCTTCCAATTAGGGTTTTGAAATTCGTAATTGAGAATTCGTGTTATCTATGTTGGTTACTAGCTAATCTTCTAATTCACTGTGTAGTTTTAGAATCTTATAAATGGTTTTGCTTCTTATTTGTACTGTTTCCCTTATTAATCATGTTGGTCTCATTTGTGTTGCTAAGACATTCTGTTGTGAAAACTAGATCATCGAAGAATCATCTGTAAAGTTGGGCTGGTGAGAAATCATGTTGTTATCAAGGTTTCCTCTTTGGGTTTGATCTGCCTTGATAGGAAATAATGCTATTCTGATGTGGAAGTCTGAGAAATTGCGCTCTTCAAATTTGCGTTGTAAAAAATCTTGCCTTTGGGATTTGGGTTGGAAGAGTTTTGCACTTTTTCCTTTTGGGTTTCTTCTAGCTTGTAAGAATTTTTGTTTTGATTATCTGGGTTGCTGAGAAATCATGCTGCTTCAAATTGGTAGTTGAAGATTTATGTCTCTGAATTTAGTGTCCTTTTGTTCTTTTAATTCTTCTTTTCCAAATAACATGATTGAAACATCTTATGAGTATTTTGGATAGCTAGAATTTTGCATTGAGACATTAAGAACCCCTACTCTGTTACTTCGAGTCTTCCCAAACAGTAGAAAGGATGTTGTTTTAGGGATTGAGTTACCAGCACAATTACTATTTTTTGTTCACTTTGTGATGAATCCGGATTCCCTCATGGTCAGTAGAAAGAGACTGTTCAGCACTTTTGATTAAGAGATATGTGGAAACAGGGAGCATAGCTTCTGGTTCCTGGTGGTGCAAATTATCCAAAATCAATCTCGACTTGATCTTGTTTTGATATATGTCTGAGAAACCAATCCCATATATACTATCGTGTTGTTCGAAGGATTGTCATGAGTTTATTTGTCCTAGCACATTATTGGCAAGGCTAGCCGTTTGGAGTCCCACTGCCTCTCCTTGGTGCCCAACATGAAACTCAGGAAGTTGTATAACTCAGAGCTTTGTTTTATGATGCAGATCCTGCAAATAAACAAATTCTGCTGTGTATAACAAAGGAAATATGCATAATAAGATAGAAATTAACAAAAATATTGTACTGCATTACTATTGAAACTCTGATCTGTATTTATTATTTAGAATGAGAAAAAAATTTCTTCAAAAAACCACTCCTACATTATCAGCAATTCCCTTTTACCTCCTACGTAGACTACAATGCAAGAGCCAGTTAAACTGAAAAATCAACTCCGATTTTACCTCCTAGGTGGACTACAATGCAGTTAAACTGAAAAATCAACACCTAATTTAACTCCTATGTGGACTACTAAGCAACAGTTAACTCCTATGTAGAATCGTATGCAACAGCAGTTAAGACATTGTTGCATTATTTTAGGGAGCATAAAGATGGTAGGCAATTTGGGAAAAACTTCCATCAGCCCAAGACTAGCTCTTTATTATGTTCATTCAATGCCACCTATTTCACAAGCATCCAAGTTATGAGAACCCAAAATTATAGAAACACAAAGTAGTTTCAAGCTATAATGATGCAGATGAATCCTCAGATCCTGCAAATTAATAAACATGTCCTCTGAATTAAGCACAATAGAACTTCAATCTCTGTTGTGTATTATTCAGGACAAGAAAATTAATCTCTTCAAAAACTAATTTGTATGATTCTTTCTATTCCTTTTTATCCATCATCCAACTCCTAATTCATCATATGGTCAAGACACCAGATTTAACATTGCGAAGCTTCAAGCAAGCTTCCTGCACTTTTGTCCCTTGCACACTCTTGATGCTGCTATCTCTACACAGGCAGTTCTTGCAAGGAGACACCACCACCTTATCTTTTATCTTCTCCTCTAGAAGACAAAAGATCCATTGCAGCATTTCCCATCTTGTCATCCAGTCCAAACGCATCGTTATCCCATAATTCCTGTAAATTATTTACATTGATTTTTAGAATCGTTTCGTAATTTGATTTAAACATCTATATTTTCACTTGCTTAACTGACTCGCATTACACTTTACTGTTGAACTGTTCTATACATTCAAATTTTTTGTACACAATCATTCCTATTGTCTACAGGAAATCTAAAATCTTCATTCCAAACTGGATTAAAGATATCCTTCATTACTCGAGTTCTCTGCACCTGTGAGAAAAACAGGGTTAAAATTTGGTATCTCTGAACAGGGGAATGGAGGGAGGGAAGAAAACTATCTCATCTTATATTCAAAATTAACGCAGAAAAGATTGAGGATAACATAAGGATCACTGCTCCTGAAATCTCTAACTACTAATTCTTCTCCCTTCACCACGCACAATTTGAGAACTGGGGACATCTCTGTTTACCTTGGCTGATGAATTTCTCAGTGAGAACCCAAAATTTTCAAAAAGAAGAGCTAAGAACGGTCAATTTTTTCTGCATGAGCAAAAACTATTTCTACCTATTACAATCTAAATTTCTTGTGAAGATCAAAAAACTATCCTGGCTCTGAAAATGATGATGTTGAGCAGTCAATTATACAGCATCCAATTATGAATTTCTGCAATCTCTATTTCTGGCATGTTACTTGGTATATGGCCAAATTTATGCCATAGTTAAGTTAAATGACTTGTATTCGATTTATAATTCTTCACATCATCAATATGGCGAGAAAAATCATTCAGGAAAACTTAAAGGCTCATAAAAAAACTTTCCAGAAACTTTTAAGTTATATGAAAAAGTCTGTAATTGTTTTTTAAGCAAATTTTGAATACATTGTACTTGTTTTGTTGGCAACATATCTGACTTTTTACCTAAGCTCGACTCAATTGCTGATGTTTTAGCTTGCAAAATTTTCACCAATTTCGACTAATGTCACAACCGTTACACTGATAAAATTTTAGACCTTTTACAATAAGTTAAATTGCTTGTTCATTTCACAGAGTTTGGGACTGTGTGAAAGAGTTACGTATATTTGAGGTCATCCTGAGAAAGATAACAAATTAGACCCAATTGCTTTTCCAATTTTCTGCATATAAATTTTATTATAAGTCAGCCCAGAAGTTAAAACTTTGTTGAACATGACAATATAGGAAGCGTTGCTTATCCTTTCCTTGTTTTCTTCCTAAGGACATAAAAACTATATGGTTGATCCTTCCCAGTAGGCAATTTGTTATGACAGTTATCATTTAGAAATTGTCACGAAGCTTCTATCCGATATAGCTTTCTGAATGCTGTGCAAATTCATTGTGGGCAAAATGTTGTGAAAAAATCACCGTTGTGAATTTTTTTTTGTGTTAATTGCAGGAAATCTAGTAATGTAAAAGATATTGCATTGTAGTACGGGGTAAAGAGCATGAGCAAGTATGCTAACCATTGGACAAATCCGTTGTAAATGGTGGATGGTCACACTTAAATAAGCAAGAAAGTTTAAGTGTGCTATGAAATAAAGAAATCTAGAATCCAAACCATCAATTCAGTCCCTTAATTCTATCCTAGCCTTGTCTTCGTATAGCTCATGGTGATGTTTTTTATAACCATTGGTTTGAATTATTTAGTCGCTTAGGATTGCACTTGTAGAGAGTTAACACTTAAGCTAGTATGCTATTAATAATCTTTCACTTCATGAGCACCGTTTACTGTAAAAGTGACGGTGAAATTTAAGCAAACAAGGTTTTCAGTTAGCATTACAATTTGAGTGATTTATAGGATGGTTTGGAGTGTTCTCAACATCAAATTCACTTTGCTAGAATGCATGATTTTGCGATGATGCAACAGTAAATAAGCAATTATTGTGGCAAACTATATCTTTAGATATTACTATTTTGTTAGACATGTGAAGAATATTACTGGTTGACAAAAAGGGGTTAAATTTAATTGTTGTGATGAAACAATACTAAATGGGCAACTTTTGTAGCAAACTTTAATCAAGCTAATTCCTAAAGGGAAGAATGAGGAGACCATTGCTGGTTAGAGACCAATCGCCTTATTAAATGTTGACCCTCTTAGTTGTTGTCCTTGATGACATAACACTAACTTCTTGGTATGCATCAACATGACATTGAGTAAGTGTTGTTTGCAGGCTTAAATCAGGAATTCGCCGTTGCAAGCTTAAATTAGGTATCTCAGTTTGGTACTTTATGATACAGTGGTTTTCATGATATGGGTGCTCATACTTACCACAGTGGCATTTGGTTTCATTGGTTTGTCATGGCATTAGTTTGGTATAACTGTTCAGATTGATTTCATTACTCTTGGTTACTTATTTGATACATGAAATAAGAAGGGTTGTGATATGAACTGAATCAAATAAAGTTTAAGACTTAGTACATTGCCATATCCTATGGAAGGCTTTAATAATATAAGATTTATAAACCTTATCTCGGCCACTTAATACAAAAGTAAAAGTGACATGATGCATGAGACATAAAAGATGAAAATGTTTATCCTTGGTCGTCATCTTATATGTGATATACCTCATTATGCAAGTTATGTTTAAGTGTCAACATCATTGTGCTCACACACTCATTGTGATGGCTGATAATTATCACAAGTTTTGATTATTGCTTTTGTGCTTGGGTATCCCGCGGACCTATGAAATGAAGTGATAGTGGGAAATAATTCCCATCAAAGATTTTTTTGTTGAGACATATGTTTGCTAAGAACCAAGGAAAGTTTGGTGAATTTTTGAGCTGGAACAGTGCTGAAGTATGACGGTTACCAGAAATCAAGGGCATTGATATGGTATTGATGGAGTTTGAGTTTTTCAAATGAAATAATAGGTGTACTCACTTCTTTATCTTTTTGTTAAAAGAAGGGTTGGGGTTTTTGTTTTCTCAGTTTGGGGTTTGTAACTACATGCTTATATTTGTGTCTTCTTTTCATTAGTTTTGGCAAAAATCTCCTTTCTGGTTTAGTTTTAGTTTACCTGGGTAATAATGCTCAAGGGTTTTGTAATTCTTGTTTCGTGCTGCTTTACTATTGCTCATGCATTTGTATTTTTTGTGGGGGTTTGTGTTACTAGCTCTGTTCGCAAAGAAAGATTCATTTTTGTTGGACAAGTGTAACCTTGTTTATTCTTATCATTGAAATCTACTCTGCCCTCAGTTATTTTGGTCATAACTTTTGTACGTGGGTACTATGGGTTAAGAATCTGTTATAAGTAACCCTAGTCTGGGTTAACTGTTCGCCATGAGGGTGGGTTAGTTTTTTTTGTCATGGGTTTCTTTGTTTAGATCTGCATTCAAATTTGTTGAATGATGGCACTTTCTCTTACAAAGGCATAACCACTCATTCAGTTATTTGATTAAATTGATCATCCACCTTGGTTTGGGTGTGTTGAACATGCTGCAGTTTGATTACCATTATTTGTGAAAAGGAACTTACAGAGCAGTTATGATAACAGTTTTGACTCAGTTCAAAATTGCAGAACATTATATATGTTACATTGAATTCATTCTTGAGAGGGTTGAGCAGAAAAGAAATATCATTTTCATATTGTAAAAAAATATTTCATTGATTCATATCCTCGTACTTGAAAGCTCTATTGACAACACATTCAATGCTCTGTAAAATTGATCAACTGTAAAAGTATTTCATATTGCTGTGTATACAAACATATACATATCAATATGTTGTACTTGGACTTCTGCCTCTAAATCTTAAGTAATTGAGAAAGTTGTTGTGATTGTCAGTGAGACACATTATTTGTCAGTGAGGCGCATTGCCAGTGAGGCATTGTAAAAAGCAGTTTATCAGATAAGCCAATGAGACATATTATAAAACAACCAGTGAGGCATTGTAAAAAGCAGTTTATCAGATAAGCTAGTGAGGCATTTTCAAGTGGTTTTTATTCCCCATGAGGGTTTTCCACTCAGGACAATTTTTGTGTTATGTATTGTTACTTTGATATGCTTGATCCTCCATGTGTCATTCAGTTTTAAGTTGTCCTCTGCTTGTTTTTATTATAGTCAATCAAACTTCACAGTTGTTTTCTTGAGCTATGAATGTTTGCCCAAGTTCTTGATTCTAAGTATGCTTGTCCATATAGTTGTTATGTTTCAAGGTTTTTGAAAGGTTATTTCAAGGTCATTTGAAATTGGTATACCAATGATTCACCCACACCAACACCACCACACCCTCCCCCCCCTCCGCCAACCCCCCCCTCTTAATGGTATTGTACTCCAACATTAAATAC